>NC_067494.1:39139864-39439864 GCF_947179515.1 Apodemus sylvaticus | reverse complement strand
GTCCCCATCCTCTATATTCTGACTGGCACATCCCACAAGCCCACAAACAAGCATCGTCCTCTCCAGACAACACTGATACAGTCATTCCTGATTTTCTTTTTTATTTTTAAGACAAGGTTTCCCTCTGAAGTCCAGGTTAGCCTGGCGCTCATTATACAGTCCAGGCTGCACTTGAATTTGTGGTAATCCTCCAGCCTCGGCTTCCCAAATGTTATGCGGATGATCCACTCCCAATCCCAGTTTATCATTTCTGAGTTTTAGAATAGTCTTCAAGGTTTCTTAAGAAGGCTAGGCCATAAAGTCATTTAATTTAGTAACAGCAAGACACTACCAACTAATGTTCTCACCAGGCCTGCCCAGGAAGCACAGAGCCCCAGACTCAATCAGGCCCTTGCCTGCAGGTGCCGAAACAAAGGCGAGCCTCAAGGCCTTGCGGCTGTCAGCTTGCTTGGCTTGTCGAGGACAGATGGTCCGATCAAAGTTAAATATGAAGAACCAGAGGAAGGGGGACTCACAGGGTGCCACATCCCACCGTCCTTACTACAGTAAGCTATGTAAGTGAACCATGAGCAGCAGTCAGAGGTCTGCTCCCCCTGTGGCCTGGAGGGAGGCACCAGGCTACTTCCAAACGGCAGGGCCCCAAGCCCCAGCACACCCTCTGCACACTCCCGGACCTTCCCTCCAGTCTCCACTGTTGCCCCAGAGCCTGGCAGGTGGACAGTGCAGGCTTTGGCTGCAGTGCCAACTCTGAGGAGTCAGGATGTGTTGGGCACATTGCTGAGCGCCCCAATGGGTGCGGGTCACGATGCCGACGGACGGTCTAGCTTGTGAAGAGCATGGGGCAGAATCCAAGGTAGGGCTACGAGGACAGCAGCAGAATCAAGTGGGCCGCACCAGCAAGCAGGGACAGAGCCCTCCGTGGAAGGGGACAGTGGGAGTAGGGTGGATGAGGGCAGGTCCTCTGTCCACTGAGAGTACAAGGAGGACCCTGGTGTCTGAGATACCAGACACCTCTGTCTGAGGCAGAGCAAGGGTGTGCGTCTGTGGAGAGGAGCTCTGGCTTGAGTAAGTCAGGCTGGCATCAAGCCTCGCTCCTCCCAATCCTGCCCAGGCAGCAGCTCTAGTGGCCTTCTGGCCTGATGCCCACCCACCGTGGGGAAGGCAGTCCTGCCGCGCTCTCTCCTTTCCCACCCTCGTTTGTCATGAGTGCTTTGGGGGAGCGAGGGTTCTGGGAACCCACACTCAGCCGAACCTGCTTTCTACACAGAACCACTTAGGACAACTGTCAAGACCATAGCCCCACCCTAACCCCCACCTGCCTGGGGTGACAATCACCCATTAGATTATGGACTTGAAGTCTATTAAAGGTTTGCTGTGCATTTGATTTGATTCACTGGGTCTCATCTTTTAAAGACAACTCTTTCTGTCCTTTTAGAATTTATGTTTTATTGTATTTTTATCTGAAGATTTATATTTTATAGCTTCCACAATAATTTCGTAACTCTGAAAGAGTTAATTGAAATCGTAACCTTAAAATGACATAACATTCATTCAAATTCTAAGTTTGAAATTGAAAAAAATGGGCAAAGCGGAAAGCGCAGTATTTAGATGATAACACAAGGGCTTCTATCTCATTTCAGAAATAAAGACTCTATTTCAGCCCTTGAAATCTGTTCACTTTGTCTTTCCATAACACGACTTTTCAAATCATAGCTATTATGTTGAAACCTAATTGTCCAAAATCCAAAGGACTAAATCTTAGTTAATTCAAATCACTCACTGTCTTCAGCATGGGGACCTTACTATAACCAGGGGCTTGAGCTGTGGGTTTTTTCGGGGGGTGGGGGTGGGGGTGGGGGACGGTCTCTGACATTTTAATGCACTCTCTCCATTAATGTGTTTCCACATCGGCAGCTTCATGTCCATCAGCAGAATGATATCAGGTTAGCCTTGGAGCCAAACACTGACAAAGCACCTTGCTGGCAAACGGCAGCACAGGGCGGGGGTTACACAGGAGTGATGCATCGTAACAAGGGCAGCTGCTCCGTGAGTGGATGTGTGGGACACACCAGTGTAGGCCCAAGTGTCCCTGCAGCAAAGCCTGACTCACATCTCTCTGTCTATATCAGGTCCAGCTCTTCCTCCACAGAGGAAGGCTGCTGGCTGCCTAGTCCTTCAACACTTCAAGCGCTTGTGTTGTTAGCCATGGCACGGTGACCACCATGTGATTTCACATGAGAGGTAAGAAGGACGGAAGAGGTGCCAACCCACAGCCCACAGTCACAGCTCCTCTTGGTCAGAGCATTAGAATGTCGGCAGATGTGTTCACATTCTGGATTCTCAGTAGGACTGCCTTCTCCTCAAGCACAGTGAGACTTGTAGCTGACTGATTCTAGCATTCATTTATTTTTAAAAACTAAGTCTGAGAGTCTCCTCCTTCTGACGCTCCTCGAGACCATGCGACTCCTCCTGGGACAGCAGACAAAGTCCAGCACATGGCCTGTACCCCACAGCTGCTGTTTCTCCCCCAGTTTTAGTGATGGCAGAAGAGGTCCCAGCATGGGCAACTACAGGGTGAAATAGACTGGGATCCAACCCATCTGTGCGCCAGTGAGGGCCTACTGCCTGCCCTGCAGCGACGTCCCCATGCGGCCCAGGCTCCAGGTCGGTGCGCAGCCCAGAACCCTCTTCTAGCACAGGAAGCTGGAGCTCACCCTTGGTAGACAGAATGGCCTTGCTCAGACATACGTTCAGGTTCATTTTCTAACAGCAGAATAGCTTTTATAGACTGAGGTGTGTGCAGAGCAAGAGTCTACCCCTTCACCAAGTTTAGTATAGCACTGCATGGGAAAAGAGAGACAGCCCATGCATCTGCTGGGCCTTGACACTGACAGTGAGCTCTGGTGACCCCAGGAATATCTGCACCTTCTAGCACAAAATAAAGGGCTGAGACTAGACAGTGTCCCAAACCCTTCCTGCTCCAGGTTCTCGGCTTGTAGTTGAAGCTCTGTTTCTTTTGGGGCCAATGCAATGAGAACAGGATGAAGAGCTCAGACAGCGTCTGTGACAATCTTAAGAATCTGTCAAAGTTTACATGGTGCTGGGGGCTGGGGGCCTCACTGAGGAACTGAGTTCCTTCCAACCTTCAAAAGACCCAGGAATTTGTCACTCTTGTAAACTGAAGCCATGATTCTTCCTTGGAAGACTTTCTAAGAATGAAACATCTAGGTAATTCTTAAGGACACAGCTCCGTGTATCAATTACTATATTTGGCATGGAGGCTGTTTAGAATTGCAGGTTTTTCCTAGAATGAAGGAACAAGGCAGGGCACACCGTAGCACTGAGGAAAGCGCTTACATGACAGCACATGCTGTCAAGGCTACAGACAACAGACTGGGCCCTGCAAACATCCTATAAGCTATGGAGGTGTCTAGGATTCAAAGTCTCTTCAGGGAGCAGGGGCCACGGCTTTCCGAAGCTTCTGGCAGACTCTACTCAGATGACACATTCTTGAGAATACTGGCACATTAGCCACTGATGCTTTAAAACAATACACAGTGAGGCACTTTCTGAGTACAGCTACTCCTTGTAAATCATTAGCTTTGAATGTTTGGGTCCCATCATGTGCTTGGCATAGAAGGTCCATACCACTTTCTACCACAGATCCTCGTCTTCATCCAAAAGGTCAACGACAGAAGCAACCTATTTATCTGTAGCTTATTTGATGTTGCAAGTTACAAATCACACTTACAAATCACCCTAGAAATGATATTAATGAGACTCCTTTTCAAATAGCTAAACTGTTATTTTCTTCTGTATTTTATGATTAACTTGCGACTGTCCTCATCATAACAGCCACACACAATCCTTCCTCTTTGCTAGTTACTTAGTTGTATTAGACACACGCTTCTGGCTTTCGTCAATAATCTGTCCTTTTGTAATTCTTTCCCAGGCTCCAGGCTCTTTGGGAATGATGAAGAGAACATTATAACAAACTGTGGCGCCCCAAAGGTTGAATGTTCACTCCCTCCCCTCAAAAGAAGCACACACCCTAAGCAGGCGTCACCTGACATCCGCAGACTGGGGTAGGGAGAGCAAACAAACACGGAGAGTGAGACGGAGCTACAGCACAGGACAGCTACGGTGCTGACCAGGGCTCCCAGCCACTGGAGCAGAGCCTTGTCAGCACTGCTTCCCCACAGCCTAGTCTGCACTCTGCAAACAGGCGCAGGAGGCCAGCCTGCTGCAAAGCGGGGCTGAGGCCACCTGAAATAGGAACTGAACTTGGGTTTCTTTCTTTTTCAGAAAGGATACTGAAAGCATGAAAGGTGACTTCACAGGCAGCAGGTGGACAGGCAGCGCACTGCGGGGGCTTTGCCGGGTGTGAGAAGTCACAGTTGCCCTGGCTTCCCTCCTTCTCTCAATTTTAATTAAGGAGGAGGCGCTGTCTTGTAGGCAGCGCTCCGCTCTGCTCCGGAAGCTGCCGGCTGGAGCACAGTTGATCTTCTCAGACTGGTTAGCTAACATTGATTTTCTGCCCCAGTGGAAGAGATTTTACTCTGATGCATGCCATTTAAATTCATTTTACACAGCTGCTTAATGTGGCTTGGCAAGGCTCAGCGAACCAGCTTTGTGGGTCTAAACAGCACTCCTGAGTTGGGAAAGGACAGAGCCTGTGGCTCGGCAGCTGATGACAAAGGCTTTGCTGCTCTAGATGCATGAACTGACCCTGAAGGAACCATGTTAAAGTGCAAGAGGGGCAAAGCCAGGCCCAGGATGGAGTATGCTGTCCGCCCCAGCATCCGCCCCAGGCCCAGGATGGAGTATGCTGTCCGCCCCAGCATCCGCCCCAGGCCCAGGATGGAGTATGCTGTCCGCCCCAGCATCCGCCCCAGGCCCAGGATGGAGTATGCTGTCCGCCCCAGCATCCGCCCCAGGCCCAGGATGGAGTATGCTGTCCGCCCCACAGTTGCTTTACTCGGGGATCACGTTCAGAGGATTCTCTGCTGCTCTGCTCCACATGGAGGACCATGCTTACACAACTAACTACACTCCAGGACAAAATGACCCTCTGCTCTTGCTGTCTTGGTGCCAGGCTAAGGGAAGAGGGCGGAGCTGAGTTTACTGTTTGCAGGGTTGGGGAAAGGTCTACTGTCCCTTACTACCACCAACGGGGAAGTTGGTATGGAGGATCCGATGAATGTACACACACACACACACACACACACACACACACACACACGATAGCGTTAATATTATTGTTTAGTAACTACCTAGTAACACACTCAGTTATTAACTATACCGTTTCATAGCAGGGAAGAGAAGCACATTTGTTGTCTGTAACTCCTGTATTGATACCAAGACTGAGACGCCAGAGTGTATAGGTAGAAAACTCTTGATTATTTTGTTGAATTCCTCTAGCCAAACATTCCAGGCCTCCTTGGAGGAAGAGACAGCAAAGTCACTGTCTCAAAGGCAGGCTCTGAGAGACAGTGAGGCCTCTCCTCTGTGCTGGGCAGCCCAGGCAGCCCAACTGTCCCAGTGCCCAAGTTCCTGGGATGGGGCTTTCAGTGTGTCAGTACAACACAGTTCCTCCACGGGACATCAACACCAGAGGGCTCAGAGCAGAGGGGGAGACTTCACTGCTTCCGTGCCCTTAACAGTTTCTATTTTTCCTCTCAGGCATGAAAAGGACAGACAGAAACAGTCAGGACCTGATGGAGGTGTGCAGGCTTCCATTACACTGCCATGGGACGATTCACATCAAAGAAAAAACCAGAAAGGAACACAACAACAGCCAGTAAGGTGACCTTGTGGCCTGGGTCTGCTGAGGCTCTTCTGCTGACAGCTTAAGGTAAATGCCCAGGTCTCCCAACAGCAACCCCTAAGCGTGTTGCTGCCTCCCAGTACTGGATAAAGGAAGACTGCTTTGGACTGTGTGTGTGTGTGTGTGTGTGTGTGTAATACTCAACAGAGGTAGAGGAAAGGGCCAAAGAGAGAGAAAAGTAAGATTTTCAGACTGCTTTGGACTCTGTGTGTGTGTGTGTGTGTGTGTGTGTAATACTCAACAGAGGTAGAGGAAAGGGCCAAAGAGAGAGAAAAGATTTTCATATTTATTCTCAATCTATCAGTTCAGCATAGTTTTAACTGGAGGTAAATAAATTAGTGTAAACAGCTGTTTAAGCAGCCAGAGCTGAGTGGGGAGAATGTGGGGTTAAGCTGTGGCCTGGTCTGCTGGCTAAACACAGAGGACAAATGTATGGCTGGGTATTAACCGTGAGCTTCTATTATAACTGACTCAGGAAGCATGGCGAGACTTCCACCAAGCGGGGCCCAGCCTTGCTGTCTCTGGCCATCACCCACCCCATGCTTTCAGAGGCTTGTCAGATGCAATCACATACTTCCTACTTAACAGAAGGGAAGTAACTTGGTGTTATGAATTGCAACAATGGGCAGTTCATTGAAGCCATTGACAATGGGAGCGGCTGTGCCAGCCTCCAGCAGACTGTCTATTCAAACACTCCCTGTGGCCTGGCGGGGCTGGCTGCAGGGTGGACACTCAGGGTCAGGAGATCTGAAGTGAGTGTAAAAGGCTAAGACAGAACAGGGAGGTAATGATGGATCTCCGCTTAATTCCTCAAAGGAAACGTGCCAGTGTTCAGATCCAGGGCCCTGCATCCTTGGGACATCAGCTTCTGAGGGGAAGGAACAGATCTAAACACATGCATGTTCACAGCCATCCAGAGACACAGACATCTAAACACACGCATGTTCACAGCCATCCAGACACACAGACATCTAAACACACACATGTTCACAGCCATCCAGAGACATAGACATCTAAACACACATGTTCACAGCCATCCACAGAGACACAGACATCTAAATATGCATGTTCATAGACACCCACAGATACACATCTAAACGCATACATATTCACAAGTACTTACAGATACATAAACACATCTAAATTCACACGTTTAGTCATCCACACCTGACACTTAAACACATCTAAACACATGCAACCACAGACACCCAACAGACACTGCTAAACTCGCACATTTTAGAAACATCCAAACTTACAAATGTTCTTAGATAGCCCTTCCAGACACATTTGAATACACATCATATGCTCACAGACTAACACACACGTGCACACATACATGCTTGCAATATTAGCTTTTATGTATCTGACAAGTCAGAATTTTCTTGACTTCTGAAAGTACCACTGAGACCCAGAGTGTCCAAAGTGCCTTTTAAAGGATGGACCTGCTTCTGCTCCTTCTAAAACACGTTCATCTTTGCTTCTTGTAGTTTTAAATTATGCCATTTTGTGGCAGGTCAAGGACTTAAGAATTAACTAAGAATTAGGGTTAAAATCCAGGACAGAGGACAAAGCTTTGCTCAACCAGCGTAAACTTCCTATAAGATTATTTTTGCCTTAACAATCACATTTTGGTTGGGACAGAAAATGTTCAGATAATAAAACACAAAATTCCACATGTACTCATTTAGACCAACACACAGGACACATGTATACACATATGGAATTTTGACTTGTTTGTGTGTATGTGTATGTATGTGTGTGTGTGTGTGTGTGTATAACAGGGTCTCACTGGGTAGCCCTGACTGTTCTAGAACTTGCTATAGTTTAGGCTGGCCTCAAGTTCTTAGTACCCCGCCTATCTCTTGTCTCTCAGGGTTGGGATCAAAGGCATACATGATCACAACAGAGCAAAGTTTCTACTGTATAGAGACTCTTATGGTATAACTCTGTGTGTGTGTGTGTAAATGCCTATGTAAATGAATGTTCATGCTTGAGTTGCATATGTGTCTGAGTGTGTAATTGCATGTTGCTTCCTTTGCAATGTTTTAGATGATAAATATTTAGGTTGTAGTGTTTTCAGCTTAAAACTCATTGTCTGAAGTAGAATTGAGCAGAAATTTCCTTTTATGCAGGGTGTGGTTGACCTTCTGCCTACAGTCATAGGGCTTTCAAGCCTCCGCCCACACTGACACATACCTCTCTGGTCTCACCTCACAGGTAAAGCCGAGCTCGGCTGCTCTTGAGCCCTGCAGGAAGGAGGGGCTAGTGCAGGTCACATGGCCCACAGCCCACCTGTCTTAGAGGCATACCTGCTCTGTGCTGAGTTTGCAGCGGCCTGCATCACAGCTGCGGCAGCTTCCTGGGCCTTCCGGTTCACAGTGGGCATTGGTGGGCCCATGCCTGGCCCTCCCTGCTGAGACATGCCGGGAGAACTGGGCGTGACGCCGCTCATGTTCCCAGGGAAAGCTCTGCTCTGCATCCCAGCCGAAGGCATTCGTCCCAGGGGCATAGCACCACATGGCTGGCTTGGCCCTTGTCCATGCATCTGGTTGTTGGCATTGATGCCCATCCCGGGCCCTGGGCCGCTGTAGCTTGCACTGGGTACCCCGCTGTATGTTGGGGTTCTGGAGTAGTTGCCTAAACAAAAAGCAAAGACAATTTAAAATCTTTTATTTAAATGCTCATGAAAACACGCACTGCAAATATATTCTGTGCATGGATACACCCACCCCAGGTGCTCCTCCCTAGCTGTGCTCCCTAGCTGTTCTTCCCTCTCTAGCAGACATGGCTGCATTCTCAAGGCACCTGGGGAACCAACTCAACGTCAGACAGTCCCCTGGGCTCCACAACACTGGGACAGAAAGGCTAGCCTTAGAACACAAGCTGGGTTGGGAGCTTGGCCAGTCGTCCCAGCTACATTGGCCTGCCTCCAGCTGAGGCAGGAGCATCACCTGTTTAACCCTGCTCAGACCACTGGGAGAGTTCAAGGGCAGCTGGGCTACCACAGGAAGACTTTGTCTTGAAGTCAGAGAGTAAAGAGCTACGACCACAAGCCAGCAGGAGAGCCGTTGCTTATCAGCCACATGGCCTTGGAGGTGATACCTACGCTGTAGAAAGAACGAAGAAAGGGCTCCCAGCCCAAAATGTTGCCAACGTACTGGACACCGTACACTTACACTTTACCCCGAAGTATGTCCCCAGGCCACTGAGACCAGCCTGCCACACCCACCTCCACCTGACTGTGGGTCAATGCACTGGCCTCCCTGACCTCACAGGAAGGGGTCACCTGCATCTTCACTGGTCAGCCTGGCTCTACTGTGACGCTGAGACCAACCCTCTGCAGCTCCGGACTGAGTGGCTGCTTTACATATGTGGTGTCATGTCTTACATATGTGGTGTCATGTCTTTACATATGTGGTGTCACGTCTTACAACTCTCAGCAGGGGACCGGTGACGTGGAGAGGAAGGTGGGGTACAGCTGGTCACGAGCCCTTGTCACCCTCCACCTGTGGCTCTGGGAGGCAGCTGCAGGGCGGCCCCTCTCTTCCCGACTGCTCATCTACAAATTACGTCCATGTACATTAGAGGAAGGCATGGTACCACTCCAATAATACCAGCACATGTTAACTGCTGAGACAAAATGTGCATGAGACAATTGGTTCAAGTGGTCTTCTGCCCCTGAGTTACTCCGTTCTCCCAATAACCCAAAACATGACTGCTTTTTCTCTTTTAAAGATTTTTTTATTTTATGAATGTGAGTACACTGTAGCTGTCTTCAGACACACCAGAAGAGGGCATCAGATCCCATCACAGATGGCTGTGAGCCACCATGTGGTTGGTGGGAATTGAACTCAGGACCTCTGGAAGAGCAGTCAGTGCTCTTAACCACTGAGCCATCTTTCCAGGCCTAGCCCCCATCACTGTTTATAAATAAAGAAAACCTAAGTTTGGAGGTTAGGATTGAGGCTCATGCAAACAGAATCCATGTATTTAACCAAGGAAGCACGCTGTCTTCCAGGAACAACGTGTTAAAGTAATACAAATGTAAAACAAACAAGTACCCAGAGTCTGTGGACTGTGGACAGGATCTGTCAATGCTTCGACTACGTTCTGGAACAGTCTCCCATCACCCGATGGCAACGACACATAAAAAGCCCAGAGACAGCTCCGGGTACAAGGGAATTGAGTTAGACGTCTGCAGCTGGGAGGGCCGTGCACACCGGTGTGTGTGGACTGAAGGACGGGGGGGGGGGGGGGGGGGGGAGGGGGGGACGACAAAAGCACCCTGTGGGATGGTGGGATGGAGGGGGACTGAGGCGGCCTGGGATGGAGGCGCCGTGCTCTGTCTGCACAGGAGGCAGTGGAGTGGGAACCTCACATGCTGATGGGGGACAGGCTCTGGGGGCGCAGTAAATCCTGTGCGTACTGACTGGGGACTCCTGGGAAACCTGCTTCAGGTTTCTTCCTCTTGACATCATTCTCTGGGGGTTGTCACTTAGGCATAACGTCTCCCAAACACAAAATGTGCCGGAGGAGTTCCTGGCGGATGAGGCAGAGGCAAAGGGAAGGCAGCATAGACGAGTCAGGACAGTGGACAAGCAGCAGGAAAATGTCAAGGCCACTGAGGAGCAACACGGAGCTGACTGGAAGGGAAGCCGCTGGGCCAGCAGGCCTGAGGGCCTCGCTTCCCTCAGGGGGTGCGCATCTGCAGACTCGAGGGAGCTCCGAGAGGGCTCTTGGTACAGACAAACACGGACCAACAGTGAGAGAAACAGGGCCTTACTAATACTAGGTACTAGGTCCAGGTCCACACTCTTGAAAAACAATTCTTTACATGATGCCCAAGAAAGCATTTCTTTGAACTTTAATTCTGGAGGTGAGGGACTCAAGACCTGGGGGCGCCAGGGGTGTAGCGAGGCAGGCTGTGAGTGTGGCAGAGTGCAGGCACTCCCGACTGTGTGTGGCCCCTTCAATGCTTAAGAAACGGCATACTCACGGAACCACGCCATGACAACATTCAAACTGGTTTTCTTAAATCCACACAAAGCAGAGTGACCTCTAGGCCTGAGGAAGTGAGGCACTTTGAGCTCACTGGGCATCTGTTCTTAGGTGCATGGCGTGTGAGCTTTCTTCAACTGTCTGTGAAGTATGGCTGCTGGTTATGGACGAGGTGGAGGTCTCTGTTCCTGCGGACCACAGGCTGCCACAGTGTGTCTGTCTGCCAAGGGCCCGAGGGTAAATAGTTCAAGCACCGGGGCTCTGTGTACTCCAACCACGCAGCTCTGCCGAAACGGCTCAGAGCTCCAAGGTAGCCACACGCTGACACACAGTTCCCGTACGTGGGTATTTACAAAACAGCGTCAAAACAAGAGGGAAATAATTTGCTGACCCCTGGAAAAGACCAGCCCTGGGCATGCCCATAACCCGTCAAACTGGCTCAACTCTGTATTGTCTTTAAGTAAATGTCATTATGAAGGCTGAAGGTGGACATGGGAGGGTTCTAAAACGGCAGGGTAGACTCCAAGACCTCAATAAAGACGGAAATCGGAGGGCCTCGAGACAGGAGGCTATCTGAGGAGGATAAAGGTTGTATAGGAGGCTGACAGTGTGCCTTACTCCGGAACACAGCACCCTTGCCAAGCTGGACTGTGCAGAGACAAGCAAGAACACACTGTTCTTAAACCGGCTTAAACCCCGCCCAACGCTCACACCTGCAACCCCGCCCAGAGAGGTCTCAAGTGGCTCGAGTGTTCTGTCCTCTGGGAGGAGGCAACCAGCTCTGCAGAAACAGCACCTTCCTGGATGCTCAGGCAAGCTGTTCAGTAAGTGCTCCCTGTGAGTCCTCCCCTCCCTAGCCTCAGAGTCGCTCGCCTCAGCGTCTGTCTCAGCTTCCCTTCAGCTTTATTTTTACCAAACACACGGTAAACTCATGTACAGTGCAAGCCCTTACGTAGCGGATCCACGCGCCACACACTTGGAGGCCTTCACATCTTCCTGACCTTTATAAGCAACTTGTGGGTAGAAGTCCTGTTCTCCAGTGAACAGCTTTCCCTTTGAAGTGACCTGAATCTTGCTTTATGACAAGCATCTAGACATGGCCACTGCCGACTGTCCTGTCCTCTCAGTGCCACTTGACTCGAGAAGGATGCTGTGGCTGAGCTCTGCTTCCTGTGGGAGACACACTGCCTGAGCTCTCCCACTCTGGGGCTTCCTCCTTGTGAGGTGGGGACCGAGAGGCTGCAGGAGGCCGCATCTCCATGAGCCCAGAGGGAGAATGGCCGGCTTCCTGACTGCCCGGCCCTGCTCCACTCTCATTCCTTTGTCGACTCTATGGCTGGCTTGTGGCGGGCGGGGCTCCAGCCTGGGCAGGAAGCACTCGGCCTATGAGGCAAGTGCAGGCCAGCCATGTGCGGCCTGTGCATCATGCGCGGCCGGTGTTGATGCTACCCGTGTCCTCCGTCTCTCTCCTTCAGCCAGCAGGATGGCTCAGAATCACATGCCTCTGTCTGGGAGAACCAGAGTCCTCTCTTTTCCTTGAAGTTTTAAAGACACTCGTCTCTGACCCTAAGGGCTGGGGTAATCACACTCTCTGAAGGCTCCAGACGGTTTCCCAGGCAAAGCTCAGGCATTAGCAGGGGCGGATGAGCTCTGTTTCTGAGGCCGCCTGGCAGCACGACCTTCAAAGGTTACTTAACTTGCCCACAGTGGCACTGCCACTAGGGAGGTGTGATGTTAATGGGGACCAGGGAAGGTTGCAGCACAGAGCTGCGGTGCGACCGTCAGCACTGAGCCTCAGGACCCCAGTGCCACTGTCCCACCAGCTTTGAAGGTGAGTGGATGTGACTGGGTGCGACCCACCCTACCCTCCTTAGTCGTCATCTTCCTCTTCCAGCAAACAGAATTCAAATGTGTAAGCCAAGCAAAATACGAGAGAAGCCGGCAGGAATGAGACGCGCAGTCTTCTTTCCATGTTTCTCTAATAGATTAGTAATTTGTTGGCACTAGCTCTGACAGAAAACAGATGGATGCAGCATTAGGCACAATGAAGGCAGCAGATGCCGGGCCAACCCACCTCAGCTGGACGGCTCCTGCAGCCAAGTCCAAGAGCCCACCGTTTTCAAGTGGGTTCATCTTGGCACGCCAGCTTTGGAAAATCAGTCACGAATGAATTCAGATTTCAACCCAGCAGGAGTTGCATTCAAGCACCAGAAAGAGAAAGCAGCAGCTACACTCTACTTAAGCCCCCGCCATTATTTTAGGAGGGTTGCAGATAGTTCTGTATCTGACTGGAGCACGTTGGGATTTGATAGTCACAATCGATACTTCCAGCTCCTGTTCTTAAACCTACTGTTTCTCCTCTCACATGAGGTCTTGTGCCTGGGCTACAAGGCTAAGGATGCATTTTATTCTCCCATACCGAGGAGGACAAAAGGTGCTATGCTTCAAAACTCAGACCTTCTACCTTGGGTAATACAACCTGCATGAGAGTTACATGCTATAAATATGTATTGACAGTGCTGGGGAGATGGCCTCTTGGTTAAGAACGCTCATCACTCCTGCAGAGGTCCTGGGTCAGCTTCGAACAGCTCACGCTCCGTAGCCCTGCCTCTGCCCTCTGTGGGTAGGCAGCAGGCACGCCTGGGGAGGCCAACTCACACACACTCTTTATGACCAGGGCTAAGCTTCCCCTTGCTCCTGAGCCGCCAGCGCCCCCATCTCAGCAGCAGTCCTACACTGTAGACTGATAAACCTTACATCCGAGAGGCTATCCAGTCCCACAGCCACCAGTGCAGTCAGGACACGGGACCTGGCACCATGCAGAAGCTCCCTTCTGTGGCCAGTCAGCAGCACACCCCAGACTCACATGGTGGTAAGCAGCTCACGGCTGTGAGCACATGGCCACTTGTGGACCCATAGCGAGTCACTTTTGGCTGCCGTGAACCGAGCTCTGTGTGGATGTATGTTTGTTTTGCTTCTCTTGGGAAAGTCTAGGTAAGAGCAAGCGGAGTTGCAGAGGAAGTGTGATTTTAAGGCTGCAGGAAGCCGCCAGGCAGTCACCATGTGCGCTTAGTTAGGTACTGCATGGTAGTTACTGATGACAGCCAGGACTTGATATTGTCAACTGTTCAAAAGTCCTGGTCATTCTAATAGGCACGGGACTAAATGCATCATGGCTTTAATTTTCACTTTGCTCATGACAGATAACTAAGTATTTTTCTTATGTGTTTTGCTGGTAAAAACCTTTCTGTATTTATAACAACAACAAAATAGATACATTAGAAAAACAGATAATTCTTCTTTCTACTGGGACCTACACACATCCTCTTTGGGGCATAGATCAAGTAATTAAGAGGACATCAAATGGAGGAAGCATTCAAGTCACCTGATCTTACCGACTCCTGCTTTGTGAAGGGTACCAGACTGTGCTTTGCATTGGGATCCAAGACATCTTGCTTTTCCCAGGTCAACATACATTTAAAACGTCTTTAAACTGTAAAGTTTACATACATTCTGCATGATGTATGTTACTGCAGTATCACTTTCAACTTTAAGAAGATTCCCCACTCCTGCATGTGTTAACAGTTCTCAAAAAAATACAAAACAACAACAATAAAAAAACAAAAAAGAAAAAACAAACCTAATTGCAAAGTAATGCAAGCTCAATATATACATAAAGAAATGGCAAAGAGCCTTAGTTTCACGTTCCACAGACTGGACCCAGCACGCAACTCGCCTTCTACACACTGCAGCCGCACCCTCCATCACCCCACCCGACAAGGCAGGCAGTCACGCCTGGGCTGGATTCCTCTCCTTAGCTCAAAAACTTGTTCTTTGGAGGCTCTCAAATGCCAGGCCCTGTGCCAGCTGCTGGGCATCCAACAGTGAGCAGAGACCGAGGCGAGGTAGGCCAGCGAAGGAACACAGAGCGCGGGCCTGGTGATGGGATGGAGGGAGAAGACATCTACAGAGCGGTGCGTGGCACAGGGAGGGCCCTCCCTGTCCTGGACCGTCAGGGAAACACCACGCTGACAGCGATTGCGGAGCCCAGGACATCTGCAAGCAGCCAGGTGCCAGTCCGTGGTGGGCGGACTGGGTCTGCACATGTCTCTCAGAAAGCTGCATTTTGTTTCACCCAAGGACGGGGCGATGAGTGGTCAGTAGCTGTTAGGTACAGCTGCTGGGCCACGGCTGCAGTACTGACTGCTGCAGGTGCTGAGTTCGTGAGGCAGAAAAATCTCTTCTGTGAGTTCTGAATCCGTGAACAGCACTATGTGCCTGCCCGAGGTACAGACCCAACTGTATCCCTGAGGGGCGACACAGCAGCAGGTAGTGACAAGTATGTATGTATGGACGTATGTATGCATGGACTACTGCCTCACGCCACAGCTTACCTTGTATACACAGTGCCATTTTCCATAATAAGATACAAGGATTCTGAGAGACGCTTGGGTACCACATGCGGCAAGAACCTTGTGTCCCTGTGTCCAGAGGGCTTGCACCAGGCACAAGGAAGCGAGGACGCAGCAGGAGGAGCCTGCTGAAGGCAGGCCAGAGGCCTCCTAGAAGGCTACTGGGGGGACATCTTAGTGACCAGCTGGATGGAGTCCAGTAGTGCTGGCGTTCATTAGAGGGAGACGAGGAGCCTCGCAGGAGTCAAATGGAGAGCTGCCTCAGAGTTTTCATTTTAACTTAATCTGCACTGCAAATTCCCAATTTATAGAATTTGATCAAATCATGATGATGATCAAGTCTAAGAAATACCCATGCTTAAGTTCTGTAATATGCAAGCTAAATCTGAGCATCCAGATATGACTCAAGAACACTAACCACTTTGGCAATGCTATGATCAAATTCAGATTTCTCCTCAGGATTAGTAAGACTGAGGATTAGACATTCCTTTAACTGGAAACAACCCGGGGAGACTGAGGGATGCTGTCGAAGGTTAGCGAAGCAAGCGAGTGCCAGCTGTTTCAAGAGGAACTGAAGACAGGCTTGAAGGGAAGGCCTGAAGAGAAACAGCCTCTGGCAGGCGAGCCAGGCTAGCGGCAGTCTCCTGCAGAGTTGGGGGACTAGGTGCACCCCTTCTCTGGGAGGGCAGAATGCACCGAGTCTTCAGACAGAGATGGGACTTTGAAGAATGGAGCTGAAAGCCCTGGGTCACGGTGACACTGGCGCCCATGGGGGGCTCTCAAATGGCTAGCAGGCTGACAGTTTCTGACTTTTACACCTCACATCCCTGGAACTGAAATAGTTGTAAAATTACCATGCAATTCAGTCCCGGACCAGCGCATACTCGCATACTCAGCTGAATATCATTTGAAATTCGCTTTGGCTGGATTTGTGAGGGAAAAAAAAGGAAAATCCAAGACTGGGGCGGGTAGGGGGGCGGTGCGTTCTCGTTACCTTAAAGAAAGCCTTAAACCTTTCTGAAGTTCCAGACCTTTTCCACAGTAACTGGAGATTAAACTCCTTAGACCTATTGACGAAAGCACAAAACTGCAGTGCCAGCTCCAGCCTGTGCAGACTCCAGATGTACCGAGAGTGGCAACTGGTGTGAATCCAGACACAGAATCACTGTGACTTGCCTTATTTTAGCAATAAAATTGCTTATTCTAGCAAGCCGAGAGAGACTAGAGCCTTGGTTCTGGCTCACGAGTTTAATACCTATGCTCGGGAGGCAGAGGCAGGCGGGTCTCTATGAGTTTTTGGACAGCCTGGTCTACAGAGTGAGTTAGTTCTAGGACTGTCAGGGCTACACAGAGGAACCTCATCTTGAAAAACAAGAAAACAAACAAATCACATTTGAGAATGGTCAGTGCAGGATGCTTTTCTAGGGAAGACAAGCAAAGTAACAGGCTATGAAGATCAAACTGATTTCTGCCCTTTTGCCCAAATTCATCATTAATAATTAATGTTAATTCCATAATTCCCTTCTATTTGCAGAAGTGAGTCCCTGAGGCCTTCTCTCCTTGTAAACACTTTGCAAGGGTAGTTATTACATGTGTTTGCTTGAAGGGAGCAAAGTGCTGTTTCATAAAATATGCTGTAATTAAACACTTTTCCACATTTAGCTTGGTTTCATCTTATTTGTATACTTAATAATTCAATTTTATAGCATTGCAATATATTTCCAACACCTCGTTTCTTCTGTACCTCACAGAAATTATCCTCCTAATCTCCTTCATATTTCTTCTTCATTGTGAATTTTAAATTTTAATTGATTTTTTTTTTTTTTTTTTTGAGTTGGAGATTCACTTGGTAGCCTGGGGCTGAGAAACTTGCAGCAATCCTCCTGCCTCGGCTACCAAGCACTGGGATTACAGCTGTGAATCATGCTTGGCAGTTCCTGAGTATTTCTGATACTTTTCCATCCCTAAAGCTTCACGATGCTATTCTTGGAGGCAAGCATCAGTCTCATCCTGACACTCGCTGGCTGACTGCACAGGGGGAGGAGACCTAACTACAGGCCGGGAGACGGGAGCTTGGGGCCAAAGAGCCTCTGCAATCCCTCACCTTGGGTTTGAAGCCTGGCCCTGCCTGTGGGTACAGAGTGCATGGGTCAAACTGTTCAAATCTAGTTTTCTCACCTGCGAAGTGACGACTGGGTCACTGCATCGAGGAGAAGTGTACCCCGTGCTGTGCCTGGTCTTTCCTAGAGAGGCAGGGGACCTGTGTGCTCCCCCGACTCCACTGTGAGCCCTGCTCAGCACAGCCCCATGCTCAATGGTGTGTGCAGTAATATTGCTTTGTTCTTGTTCCTCCCAGACAGTATCTTGATATGTAGCTTAGGCTGACCTCAAATCACGGTGATTCTCTCCTGCCGCTGCCTGCTGGGATTATAAGCATGGGCCACATCTGGTTCCAACTTCTCTCTTTGGATAATCAGTTTTGTAAATGCTACATCTGACACTAAAATGGGGTTAAAGAAGCTGTAAAATGTCTTCCCCAGATGCCTTAAATCAACCCTAGATGAAAGTCACTGTGCTAACAGACTGAGGGATGAGGTCGAGGACCTGTCTTTCATATCCATATCTTTCTCATTGCACCCTTTAACAAGACACTAGCCATCCACTCCACCGATAACATAAATACTTGTGAGGAAGAAGAGGGTGGTGATGGTGGTGGTGGTGGTGTCAGGGTCTCTGCTTAACAGGCACTGAAGGAGGAACACAGGCAGGGCATTCCCTGCTTAAACACGCCAGTCTATATAGCCTGTGTCATGTCATATCCTTCAGTGCTTGCTGAGACAAGACGGGCGCTGGGGGTCTGACCATGGGCAGAGCCTAGATATTGGTTTTAAGCATCCTAGTGCCAGTAAGGAGGGGCGATCGCTCTGGGGGCAATGGTGGTGTTGATGTCACACAGGAAGACAAGGCCAGAGGGCCTGAGCTGGAGGGGCTGGCAGAGGCCCTTCCTTACCAGGAACACACAGCAGGTGTGTGAACAGCAGCCCTGCTTCAGGCCCTGCTGTCTGCTTGTCCCAGCAAACCCACGATGTGCCTTCCCGATGACACACCCCACTGATGGTATAGAAAGGCCCTGGACCAGGAAGCGCCTTACTTCCAAGGTGATATGAACAGTGTCCTTCTGGGGAGAAGGACGGCACAGGAAGGGCTTAGGATTTCTGAGACACCAAGCAGTTTGAATCAGCATTTGTCTGGCTTCGTGCACCTAAAGAAAGGATTGTCCAATGCACTGATTCCAATCTACAGGATTTACTAAACAACAACAACAACAACAACAACAAATCCATTCCTCAGCAGTCGCTTTCCCCGATCTCAGCTCCTACAGTAGAGTTTGCAGTTTCTGCACAATGAACTTCTCAGATGATCCAAGGATCATTACAAGCACCAAGCTCACGTGTGAAGCCTGCGGGGCCCTACATGAAGCCCAAATGGTAGCCCTAGCTCTGAGAGCAGCGCTCAGCCTTGTCTAGTCACATCTCAGGAAAGGCCCCCAATTCTGTACCTACACAATTTACAAATACTTGTCCAAGCTTCTTTCCACGACAGCTAAGGAGCCCAGCTTTGGTTGTCGTGAAGAGCCCACTCAGGCCTGGCAGGGGGGTAGCCATGTGGGATCCCACAGTGGCCTGGCTCGGGACCACCTCAGCTCAGCTCCAAACTGCTGCTCACTACTCCTAGGCTTGCAGTGTTATCATGGAAGACTTCACGACAAGCAACAAATGCAGTCATGTCAAACCCTAAGTTTCTGTCCATCTTGCCCATATGCAAATGAACAATGAGGAAGGGATCATTTGCAAAAGGGTACTGGGTATCCTAAGAGGTCTCCTAGCAACAGAAACAATGGCAAAACAAGCACAATAAAGCAATATAAGGTAAAGAAATTGCCTCACTTAGCAACAGATACATAGCCCTGAGAACACCTCAGAGACAGCTTCCAAAAAGCACACTGATGACTCACTGCTTACAGACTAGTGAGAAAGTCAGGGTCTCCAGGACATTTGTTGATCTTCAGAAATCCCCGAGGGCTGGCTGGCCAGCATCTAGGAAACTCAGCTAGTTCACTACTATACAGACACAGATCCCACCACAACACAGGCTGCCTGTGGGTGGGTCCAGCTCCGGCTGCAGATCAAAGCAATTGGACATTTGTCTAACTCTGAATGTTCTGGCATTCTTAGATATGAGGACTTCTAGCAACTGTGCCAGATTATATCAGTCTGCCCAAATGATCCACTAATTTCTAATTTCAGTATATACAATATAATGCAGGCAGGATAATTTAGAGGTCTTACTACCAAAGGGACTTCAAAATACATCTATTAATTAGTTTTAAAGCCCTGACAGCAGGGCTCTCCATGTACCTGACACTTCCAGGAGGGCACCATGGAAACAGCGTTCGTGGGTATGCCTCTACGTATTTTCCCACGCCCTCCTCACTTCCTGCTGAAGGCCTGCAGCCAGCCCTGGCAGGTTGTGTTCTGTGAGGATGTGAGGGTCAGGGGAGCGGGAGCTACTGTGCATTCGCTGTCGTACCTGAGGAAGACCAGACCCTGGACTGGACACACTCTGCTGAGCAGGAAGCCTGTGGTCCTAGGGGGACCAGCGTGTGTGTGTGTGTGTGTGGGGGGGGGGGGGGGCTGTAAAATGGGCCAGAGTGTAAACTAGGGACGGTCCAAGGACCTACCAGCACCTGGAGCGACATCCCAGCACCAAGTCTACTTAACAAATACCACGAGCTATCATGGGTTCACGTTAACCTCATCCGACATAGCAAACAACAGAATTGTACTGCACGTCTATACCATTCAAGCCTCGGCGTGCACATTCCGAAAGCCTACCAGCCCACCATGCACTCTGGAGAAGGTCTTGCTTGGTTACCTTGGGGTCCATACTGGCTCATCTGTGGGCCGTACGTGCCACTTGAGTTACTCTGCTGAAAGTTACTGATCCCAGGATGCATCTGGCCCCCAGGAGAAGGGTGAGGTGACATGGATGGTCCTGTCTGCTGAGGTCCGTACTGAGACATCTGAGGGTTTCTCTGTGTGCCTGCCATAAAACCTACATGGGAGACAGAGAGACAAGGAAGGCAGGCGTCCGTCACTTCTGTGCGCACAGTGCCCGTGGGGCTGGGTAGGAGGCAGATGGGGAGAGGGTCTGTGCCACCAGGGGCCCATAAACAAACATCCAAAGTCATCTCAAACTCTGGGTGCAGCCTGGGAGGGCACCACGAGGGGACCCCGCCATAATCCTGAACACGCGCCTGAGCTTCTGCAACACCAGTAGTCAGTGGCCTTGGTCAAAGGAACTTCCCAGGAATGGAGAGAAGAGGCAGCCAGCATTACACCACCTTTGTAGATGCCCTGCAGAGCTGACAATTACAGTGGGGTAGCCTGCACTCATGCTGCTTGGGCTGGGCTTGTGCCTTCCCTGTGGAGGACAGGTCTATGGCACCCAGCCCTCTTCCCTGGCACCCCCAGCTCTCCTTGCCCCCCTTGGACAGCTGTTCAGCTGGAGCCCCCGGGAGGACCCCTGAGGGATGCCGGGCCCTCTGTGCTCGGTACCTCCGGCTCGGGTTCCAGCTCCCATCCTGAATCTGCTCTGACAGGTGTATTTCCCACCCTTTGTGTGAGGTCATTACGGGCCTAGAGGCTTCTGTCAGAAGTGCCCTTCGTTCTCTGTCACACACTGGTCACACACTCCAGACGTCGGCCTGCCTTGATGACTGACGTACTCCTTGGAGGGCTGCTCCTTCTGCCCTGTCTCCAGAGCCCACTCCCAGCTACGGTCTGACTACCCACAAGCCCCTTCCTCTTACTCACACTTTGCTACAAAGCTGTAAGAGTTTTAACTTTCAGGACTGAAGAGAATGTATCAGAGCAAATCCTTCACTTGCAAAAAGCCGTTGGCAGCTTTCCCCTGCACCCAGACCTGGACTGCTGGTGACCTCTCCCCTGACCCTCTACCACAGCTTCTCTTCCTCCTCCACAGTGTCCTCCTCTGGCCTCCCTGTCCTTCCCAGAAGATGATATCCAGTACTGTCCTTCCACCAAAGCCTGCTTCTCTCCTGTCCTCCTCCTTAGACATCTCTCCATGTGCTCCGTGCTTTTATTGCTTTCCCTGGCTGCCCAGCCTCAGGTTCAGTCACCTTTGCCTCATCTTCCTCAGATGCCTTCACAGTACTTTTCATAGCTCTACGGGCTGCATCATCATCATCATCATCATCATCATCATCGGATGTGTATGTGGTGTGCATATGCATGCTCACATGTGTGTGGGTGTACCTGTCTGCACATTCATGTGAAGGGCTCAAGTTGACCTTGGGTGTCTGTCTTCCTTTATCAACCCTCATCTACTGACCTGGAGCTTGGCAGTTCCAGCGAGCTCAGCTGCCAGCGTGCCTCAGGAGTCCAGCCTCGCCTCCCGACCCTACCTGCCTTTCAGGTGTGCTCTGACATCCTGTCATCCCTTCATGCTTAGATGGAAGGCATCATGGAGCCATTTCTCCACCCCATGACTACTTTCAGCTCACACATTCCTTTTCTTACTCACTAAGAAGCTCCACAGAAAACAAAGCCCATGCCTCGCTCAGTGCTTCAGCCTAAGCGTCTTGCAGAGTGAACAGCACACAGGGTGCACCCAGAGCCTTTTGTGAGTTTCTCTAAATAGGGCTGGGTCTCCCTACACAGCCTGTACCTCCTGTGTTCCTGCTGCTGCCTCCTGCATGCGGGGATGGGCAGAGGCAGCACCACACCCAACCCAAACTGCCTTTTGAATACCTGCACAGACACCTGAGACTCTGTGGAGCATACAGAACACAGCAGAGACTTGCTAAATAGATTTTTTAAAAATGTGCCATTTTTACATGTATTTAAGTTATTCAAAAACGCAAAGTTAGAACTATCCACTTGTTGGCTTAGGCCAACAGATGTGTTCAAAGCGGCACTGGCAAAGGGAGCCGTGGACACATCTCCAGAGCAGGCGTGTGGGTGAGGATCCCGGTGTTTCTCACGGAGGTGCTGGCTGGGGCAGGTGCACTTGCGCAGAGGCTCCACTGGTGGAGCCTCTGCGGCTGCAGGGAAAGGCAGTGTGTGAAGGCAGAGCAAGCCCAGGAAAGCAAGCTACCAGGTGACAGACACCGTGGTTTACCAAGAACAAAATGAGATCTTTTAACATGGCTTGTGCCCCCAGGGACTCAAGTGCAAGCAGGAATAGAGGACTTGTTATTATTATCCTATTTAATTTATTTATAAAGGGGAATCTTATGAAATCAGGCTCACTTGGCAGCTCCTAGAAAATAATGTTTGCTTTACCAATCTGAAAACAAACAGGAATCAGAGCGCTAAAGTTACCGTAAACGCTTGCATCTTCAGACAGTACACAGAACAGGATCTGAGCTTTCTTGGGGAATTCTCCAGGTTTTCAGAGTCCTGGTTAATAAAAATGGTGCTCAATGCCATGGTGATTGTGTGCAATGGCTTCCCTCTTGGCTGGTCAGAGTAGCGATGACGGCCCCTTCAGCACTAGACTGTCCCTCAGCTCTGAAGGTGGCACTGCTGAAGGACTCACTGCTGCCCCCCTACCCCTGCAGTCACTGCTGCTGGGACATGTCCTGTGGCTGGCAGTTGATCATAAAGGCTCTGAGAAGTCTTGCCTCAGCAAGTTACTACACTTCTTAAATGGTGCTCAATGCCATGGTGATTGTGTGCAATGGCATTTACTTAATCCTTAAAGATACACACGTCAGTTGACAGTTCTACTCAAATGAATCCAAATTATCATTTGCATTGTATAGAAAACAAAATTTGTACAAAGGCTTTATTTAAAAGGAGGCTGAGGGCAGAGCATAAATCCTGTAACTTAGAGACAAAGCTCTGTGGGGTGTGGCCTCTACCTCCCATGTAGGCATTCAGATCAGAAAGCCAATTTCTTTGTAGCCTTTTAAGATGTTCAGATTATAAGGCGTTTCTTTTCTTTCCTATGGCCTCATGCAGGGTGTAGCAAGCATTCTGTCACCATGCAGTCCAGCAGAACTTCTTTTTTTTTTTATTCGATATATTTTTTATTGACATTTCAAATGATTTCCCCTTTTCTAGCCCCCCACTCCCGAAAGTCCCGTAAGCCCCCTTCTCTCCCCCTGTCCTCCCACCCACCCCTTCCCACTTCCCCGTTCTGGTTTTGCCCTATACTTCTTCACTGAGTCTTTCCAGAACAAGGGGCCACTCCTCCTTTCTTCTTGTACCTCATTTGATGTATGGATTATGTTTGGGGTATTCCAGTTTTCTAGGTTAATATCCACTTATTAGTGAGTGCATACCATGATTCACCTTTTGAGTCTGGGTTACCTCACTTAGTATGATGTTCTCTAGCTCCATCCATTTGCCTAAGAATTTCATGAATTCATTGTTTCTAATGGCTGAATAGTACTCCATTGTGTAGATATACCACATTTTTTGCATCCACTCTTCTGTTGAGGGATACCTGGCTTCTTTCCAGCATCTGCCAATTATAAATAGGGCCCAGCAGAACTTCTTAAAATCTTGCCTCCTTGTTTCTGTCAGAGTCACCTTCCCTGTGCCCCATCACTTCCCTGACTTGTCTCTGCAATCACCAACTGGCTGTTCTGGGCTGGGGCAGAAGGTCTTGCTCCAGGGTTGTGCTCTTAGCAGAATCGAGTTGGAGAGTCAGGTGTTTAGTGACCATACTGCAGTGCATGTTCACCGTAACTTGTGACTTTATGTAATCTCTCCCAGGCCACAGTTGTCTCCTTAAAGTAAAGATTCCTGTAAGGCTCAACAGAGCCAGCATGGGACAGTACTCAGCAGCCAAAGAGTTCCTGGCCCACAAATGCTGAAGCCCTTTGACTCCTGGCTGGTCCATGCACTTGGACAGCTCCCAGCTCCACAGAATAAGCTGGTGTTTGTCTCTGTCTCTCCTTCACCTCTGTGTGGAATCTGCAGCGCGTGGGCACTCAGGTGTGCATACTCCCGAGGGGTTTGGGAAGGGCACAGCCTGGAACGCAACCCACTGTTCTGCTTCCCAAGGCTCTCCTGCTTGCGGTGGCCATTGCTTCAGTGTGTTCTGAGGCACGCGTGTGCATGCACATGTGTGTGCATGCCTGTGCTGTATTTGTACTCTTTTGCTCATGAGTAAATATGAACACTGTTCCGAGGCTCCTGTGAGGTTGGTTCTCCATCCTTCTGTATACAGATCTGTTATTGTCTCCTGACCAGTGTGCCTCCTAGAGACAGCAGTGATCTCCCAACAAGGGTTTACAGCCTTCTCTGTAGTGTGCAGAAAATTAGACTCTTGGTTGCTGGCCAGATTCTACAAGAGCACAGTGACAGGATTTTGCACTTTCCAGGATGTGTCACAAGGAAAGGTCTGAGGGAGGGGTGTTTGAAGTCAGCTGGAGGCCTGTGCAGTGATGGCGAACTCAGACTCACAGCTACATGCCAGCAGGAATCCTACTGAATGTATCTAGTTGTTTCTTTTTGGCAGTGTGGGGAGTAAGTCCCAGGACCTAATATATGATCGACATCCACTACCACTGAGATACACTCCTAGTTCCCAAGACTTTCAATTTTTAAACAGTTATGGAATCCTGACATATTCTTGTAAAAACATTGGTGAGAAGTGAGACAGAAGGTGCGTGAGAAAGGAGTTTCAACTCTGTCTAACTATAGAAACAACATATCCATGTTTATTTTTGTTTCCTCATTTGCGATGTGGGGACAGTTTTATTTACCTCACAGGAGTGCTGTGAGTGAAAATACACCATTATACACACCCCAGCAGTGTAAGCTCCCAACAAAGACTGCCGATGGCAACTCGCCTGGTCCCAAGGGGTCAGGGTCAGGGTCAGGGTCAGGACAGGAGGTCTGGGCAGAAGCAGCATGGTTTGGGGTTAGTTCTGGTGTCCAGGTCAGCCGTGTAGACGGCAATCGGATTCCTAACCTCTGGCCACGCCTCACCTTAACAGGCTGAAGCTTGACAGTGGACTGCCACATCCTCATTCGTTTGTGTTATCACTTTAAAATGTTATTGAAGAGAATGGCATTATTTTTCCTGCCCTCTAAAAAGTAAAAAAATAAAATCAAAATAAAAAATATCAAAATTCAATAAAATTATTTCTGGCTATTTATGGTGTTAATATTTATTCACCTATATTTTGCTTTTAGCAAGTTATTATGGAAGGCTGCTTGTGGCGGCTGGAGATGAGAGAACCTGGTGGCTGAGAGGTTGCAGCTGTGCTTGTACGAGGTGTTAAGTGTCACAAACCAAACTTTCCAGCAAGGGAAGCACAGAGAATATGCGATGAATTGCCTCTGCACTGAGTCGCTATATGTGGAAAAGAGTGACGTGTCTCAACCAAATATCCAGCAGGATAAAGTTCACACATGGGGCAAAGCACTAGATTGGGTAATTACTTGTATTACATAAAACAATGTTTCTTAAGACACTGCATGAAGCTTAATTTTACATAATTCATACACATGTACAAATGTACACACATACACACGCACACACAAATGCACATGTGCATACACATACATACGCATGCACATACACATGCACAAATGCACATACAAATGTACACCCAGACAAATGCACATACACACATACATATGCACACACACATACACACACACATACATATGCACACACACATACACATTCACATACACAGAGCAAATGCACACACAGACAAATGCACACACAGTCGAATATGCTGCCTCTGGGTCCTGTGCTACATCTGCACGTCTCACAAATTCCTGCTTTCTCACACTCAAATGAAGATAGATGTATTTCTGACATGAAAATCATGTGCTTTAGGAGGAGTCATCTGAGCAGCATTGGTCTTCTCTGAGCAGGCCAGGAGAGACACACACCTTCTGATCTGCCCCCACGCGCTGCTGTGTGGAGGGGGCTGGGGGCCCTTCCTTCCCTGGGCTACCAGATCCTCCTGAGAGTCCAGTAAGCAAGGGGTGTGTGAGGTATGATTCTGTATGGAAGAGATGCTGGCAGAACAAGTCACCAGCATTGTCTTATAGTGAGCCGATGAACCCTCACTTACACGCCTCTCTAGCCTTCTCCAATGATAGAGAAAAAGAACGTTTTTAAAAGGAAAAGATGAGACCCTGCTGCTTTCAGACATCCAACTGAATAGAAAATAAAACCTTGAAGGGAAAAGCCATGAACTGTGAAGGCCAGTTTAACGTACACATGTGTGCAAGAGAGCAAATGCACTATGGGTGCAGGGTGTGTGGCGGCCTGAGCCTGACTGCTCTCCACCTTACTCACTGATACAAGTCTCTCAGTCAAACTTGGCATTCACCAGCATGGCTATACTCAGTGGCCAGCATTCTCTGGGGACTCCCTATTTCTGAATTCTAAGGTTGGAAGCACAGTCACACTCACCAGGCAATATGTGGGTTGTGGTGATCCAAACTGCGCCGGAACCACTGGCCACTTATCTCCCCTGCCTCTTTAATTTTAAACAGTATGATTAAAACTAGTTTATCTTAGCTAACAATGACTTTATTAAGTGCTGAATTCTGGGCAGGGTCCTGGGTGTGAGAAAGACAAGTGGGTCATATAGTCCCCATGCTGAAGGAACTGTCTCTGGTGGGAGAGACTCCCACAGACAACTCAGGATGGGACAGGCCACCTGGCACGGTGAGACAGGGCAGCTGCAAGGGGACCTGCAGAGGCACCTCTCCTCAGTGCGCCGCCGCCCTCTGGCCTGAAGGATAAAGCTGGGGCACCCTGCATTCGGCACACTCCACTGGCCACCCATGTCGCCAGTCATCTTTTATCTGGCTAGTTCCTTTTAATGGTTAGTTGAACTCTCTCAGCTCCTGAATGCCAACAAGAGACCACAGTCACAGGGGAAAACGCAGGGCCTTCTTCCCATCTGGCTTCTAACCCACAGCCTCACAGCCATGCCCACCCCTAGCTGGCTTTATTCTGTGAACAAGAGAACGATGGCTGTGTAAACAGCCGGTGCTTTAGGTGCACTCTGACCTGTCTTCTCACACTGAGGGACCCGTCACCAGTGTCGGTTCACAGACTTTGCTCAGCTCACTGGCTGCTCTACACAAGCGAGCAGGCTTGAGAGCCCGGCACACACACACCTTTGTACCTAAGGCCCTACACACCCTGCCACCCCAGCAGCCTCTCTCAGGTGCTGGGAGCTTGCCAGACTCACAAAGATCCGTGCATCTAGTCACTTGGCAAAGTATTGGAGACCAGGTCTCATGTTCTAGGTAAGGTGCTGTTCCCAGAGGTAACAATGTTTGACGTCACGAGCACCGTTTCCATGGAGACAGCCTCATTAGGAGGTCACTGAAGTACCAAAGCATCCTGAAGATAGCAGCTTGCTCCTCCTGGAGCTGAAATCCACAGCACACAGCTACAGGAGACACTGCAGACCCTCACTGATGTGCACTTGGGAGTGTGTGCACAGTTTATTTACCCACGTGCTCTCTGGGCCCAGAAGGCTTCATCTGTGCAAGTGGCAGTCAGATGGAAGAGAAGCCCGCCAGGGAAGGCCGCCAGGGAAGACAAACTCCGCTCAGCGGCCTGCCTCTGCTGAGCGCTGTCGTTGTCATGGGCTCCCACCCACATGCTCCTCCCTGCCGCCATCCTTGGTCTTGCAAGAAACTATGTGCCTCACGCCTTCGCTAGCAGCACGCACAGCCTCTGTGCTGGGGCCACCTGCATGCAGACATGGCGACTTGTGGCTCTTTTTCATGCCCTGTGAGCCCCTGAGCTCCCCCAACCCCCCACGCGCACACTGTAAGCCCTGAGGCTCTCCCACACAGTGTGAGCACCCACCCGAGGCTCCTCCACAGACTGAGCCCAAGACTTTAACCCTTTCCTTATTTGTTCAGGCAGCTGTCTATCGTGGGGCTCCAGCAAACGCAGGGCAGGAAACAGGGCCATTCACTCCACAGATATCTGCCAGGTGCCTCTGCCCACCTCCACTGTGCCTGCAGTCATAAGATCTGTGGGTTCTGGTCAGAAAACCCAGGCCAGAATGTGGAGGCACCATAGGCAGGCCTTCCTTACCTGAGGAAACAGAGGTGGGGCCGATGCATGCACACACAGACTCAGCAAGGGGGGGTTGCCCTCATTCAGGGATGCCTAAATAGCCCATCATTCACCTCCACTACACACCACTCATGAGGGAGTGTAAGTCCCCGCAGTGGTTAAGCCCCTGCCCCCCTCCCGAGGAATGCCACCCCAAGCACAACTAGCCTGGGGTCTGAGCCCTTGCCTAGGCCCCATGTGGCTGGGCTCCCTTTCACAGTCAGTCAGAGCTCAGGGGTGGGTTGCCTTATTTACATCACTAGCCAGAAAAACATACCCCTTCCAAATGGCTGTTCTAGAAATAATAGGCAGGCCACAGTCTGTGGGTTAGAGCAGCTAAGCCTGCCGGTGTCAGGTCAGAGGCCCCTGTGACTCGAGTGCTCAGACTGGGGTGAAAGGTGGAGGGGCTGACACTGAGGAACTCCTGTCAGGAGTCTGAACAGATGCTGCTCAGGTAAGGAACATAGACTGCACGTCTGCTAACCTCAGGACCTCAAGCACCAGCAGTGTGACAACCGTCAAGGTACTGGGTTAACACTGTTAGGATTTCTGGAGGTGCAAAGACCAAGGACAGCCCAGTGTTTCCTCTGGTGCTGTGTCTGTTTACTGGACATTTCCCCCTCAGCTTAAGAAAATGATGAGATTCTTGAATTTGTGAAGGAATAATGTAAAAAAAGACCAAACCTTAGTGAGCTAAAGCTTGCTTACAGCAACTAAGCTGTGCAGCAATTGGAAGCATTTCCCACGCGCCCGGGCCACGCGCAGTAGGAAGGTGGAAGACTCTTCCCCAGACGAGGACACAGCTGACCGCTGAAGGGTCTGCTGTCAGAAGCAGAATGAAATTATGCTACTGTAAGAGGTAAACTGAGGCCATGAGGTGCGCTCGCGTGCGTGCGTGCGTGCGTGCGTGCGTGCGTGCGTGTGTGTGTGTGTGTGTGTAGGTGGCAGTGGGAAAGACACAGAGGCTCCCAGTCCAGCCCGGCAGTGCAGGGGTCAGTGACGGGCTAACTGAAAGAACTGGACACTAGGACTCTCTCTGCAGTCCTAAAGCATTTGAAAACTGAAAGTGAAAATAAGAAGCAAGGGGAAGGCAGGGACTTTCCAAAGCTGAACTGGAAGGAATTCTAAGCCTTCGACTGTCTGTCATTGTCCTATCTGTGGGACAATTTCTGCAAAACTTGTTGGAGGAAAAGAGTTGGGTATGAAAGCCAAGCCTGAGTCATGGCGTGTTCCACAGGAAGTGAGCTGTGAGGGAAGCTCGGCCTGAGTCGCGCTCCTGTCCAGTTGCTTCACCTAGGGCAGCAGCTGCTGAGGAGAGCTACAGGGCACTGACAGGCACAGAGGGCCCGAAGTCACTGAAACCAAAGTACGCGCTCTCCCCTTGTACCCCACAAGCTCTTTTCATGCTGGCATCTGCTAAAGAGACGCAGGATCGCTGCCTTGTCTCTGCAAGCCAGTTCAATAGAAGATGTCACACCACATGTGTGACGTGGGGGGGTCACACGCCCGCAGCAGTGTCTCAACTAGAAAAGCAGACAGGGCCATTTCTCTCCACAAACAGGTGTCACATTCCCATCTGGAAAGGTAAGGAACTCCTGCCACAGTTTACTATCCTCAGGGTTTATCTTCTGCCTGCTTCTCTTCACAAGTGAACTGCTTCAGGGAAGGTGGAAGCTAATGACTTGTTCCCGACTTTAACCTGGCCCCCTGCTGTGCCAGCTGTGCCACTAGGTTAACTGGCAGAATGGCTCCCTCTGTCCCTGCCACTGAGGAGCTCCTTGCGGGCCTCATGGCAGCCGTGGCCGTCCATGCCCACGCCACGCCTCGGCTGCTGACTTACAAACGGACATCATCCATCACTGGGGCAATCAGCCAGGGAGGGCTCAGGCCGGTCACCTGATGGAAGATGGGTGCAAAGTGGCCAGCCTTTCTCTATGCAAATGTCCACTGCAAAAGTCGCCTTCAGAGTTGAGGACCATGAGAGTGAGCATATTGCAGTGGCCACAGCAGCCTGAATGTTCCGGATCACGCCCAAAAGACACAAGCAAGGTTCTCTGTGGGTCTCGCACCCTCATCTGAGCAACCTGCAGGATACTCATCATATTCATAACCAGTGCCCTGAACTACCACTTCAGATACAAGGCCTTCTTTATGTGCAGGGCATCCAAGGACATCTGAGCTTCATTGTATGTATGAGGGAGCATTTCACCAAATGCCCAAGGTCATGAAGTTATTAAATGTAAAGACTGTAGCTACACCCAGATCTGATTCCTCCTCAGTATCTGAAGATGAAAAGGGGAATCTGCACATGGAGGCTGAAGCCCTGGCCTGTGAGGCGGAGCCGGCCACAGTCCTGCCCCCAGTGGAGCTATAGCTTGTGATGCTCCAACATTACCCAACCGTGGGTAGCCAAGAGGACGGCTAGCCTCAGCTTACAGCACTCAGCCTACGGGGGAGAGGAGCCCTCATGCAGGAGCCTCTTCATTTACCTCATAGCTGACAAGCACTGACTCTGAAGCTAAACACAGGTCAGTGATCTGGACCTAAAATTAGTGAGAAAGCCAGGCAGGATCTCGGCACCTCAGAACCAGTGTACACGGTTTCGCAGACAGGGTTAGTGTGAACAGATACACATGCAAGCAACGTGCCACCTACACACAAAATATAAACAACAACAACAACAACAACAATAACAACAGAATCAACGACCCACACCTAAGCACTAAGGGCCAATAGTAACCACAGAGGTTCTGACTCTGCCTGTGAGAAGCATCTATACAGAAGCATCTCAGGTCACACACCTGTTCTGTTCCATGCTTTCCTGGGTCCCAGACTATTTTATTTATAAAATACAGTTACTGAGAAACATGACTGTGATGGTGAGATTCCAGGGATGAGTTTCTTTTGTGTGTGTGATTTTGTTGACAACAATGGTCATGCACGCCATGATGTTTGGCCACGCAAAATACTTGAAAGTTGTGGAAACGCACACTTTGTCACTGCTTTGCTCTTGGTTGGACTGATCCGACTCAGCTGATCCTGGTCTCTGAACAGCAAGTGGCCCTCAGCTGGGAATGGCATCCTTTCCTCAACACGGAGGAGAGAACACAACCTCTATGTAGGTCGGCACAGAGAGCGAAGGTTGGGGCCGCTGTTCGACACTTCTGGAAGACTTCACCCAGGACGCCTCCCATGTTGATCTGATGCTCACACAACAGTGCCAGAGGACTGCCTCAAGCCACAGAACACGTTTCCCAGCACATCACAGCCAGCGGCACCATCAATTCTGCCTGCGATCCGTGTCCAAGAGGGAAAGTTCTTAGGGGTTCTGTTCTAACCTATCTCAAGGACTAATTAAATCCTCATTACTACCTTCTAATTATTCAAATACTGTGGGATTAGGCTCAGGAAGTCCCTGCTGGCACACTAGATGAAAAGGGTTAAACAAGCCTTGTTGGCTTTATGATCCAGTTCTAGTGTAGTCCTTCAGAAAGCCACCAGCATCAACATGAATATTTAACTAGATACCACTGCGAAAATTAAAAGGGAATTCAATTAAAAGGCTTGCAAAAAATTAATTCTGACCTCTCTACATCTGTCCAAATAAATAAGGCTTCCTTCAGTGTTTTCGCCTAATTGCTAATCCAATAAAGCAGAAGGGCATTTGCTGGTTTCATTAGGCTTAACTGTTTCAGGGGTTAAAAATGTAATCATTCCAGTGTTAGTGCTTATTTATCTAGTCGGATGACTATTCCATATTCTGTCCAAGCCCTCCCGAGAAACAAGCCACACATTAATCAGCCTTTAAAAATTGTTCTTTAGAAAGTAAGAGTCCTCCGTAACAGTTCTCTTATGCTTCTTGCTTTCTGCCGAGATGCGGGCAATGGTGCATGGTCACATGGGTTCTAGAGAGAACCATGTTAAAACAAGGTTTAACAGGTGGAGCCTGGTACCAGGCTTAAAACAAGAGCCAGTACCAAGAGTGCTATGCTACAGTTTATGTATGGCATGTCCCCCACAAAAACCCGTATTGTGTTGAGGTCTTGCCTCCAAAGGTGGTCCATTCAATCACAGATTAAAGTACTGGATCAGGAAGGCTCTGAGTGAATCACTAACGTATCCACATATCCACGGACAGATTCATAGCTGGATGGTGGTGTTGGGAGGTGATGAAAGCTAGGAGGGAGCCCTGGCCTGCGTGGAGGAAGCCAGCCACCAAAGCCTGTCTGTGCAGGGAATGCCTTGCCCTGACTGCTTCCCCGCTGTCAGGTGAGTAACTCTGCTCCACTGCGGCCGCTCCTCTGTGGCTCGGCCTTACCTCAGGCCCCAGCCCATGGAGCCAGCTGGAACTGCAAACCCAGGCTCTCCTCCCATCTGTTCGATAACTTTATCAGATCTTTGTCACATTGACAAGACCTGACAAATACACATTATTACAGATATCAAACTCAAGATTTGACCCTTTTTTTTTTTCAAAGAAAAATTATTGAGCTAGTAAAACTTTCAGTGGTGAAGGATCAGACAGAGTTTTATGTTGGAAAATACGTGAAACTGTGGGGAGAACACCAGACTCAGTGATTCTCAGCCTTCCCAATGCTGCAAAACCCCATTATACAGCTCCTCATGCTGTGGAAACCCCGGCCATAAAATTATTTTCATTGTTATTTCATAATCATAATTTGATAACTGTTATCAATCATAATGTAAATGACTGATATTCAATTCCTGTAAAAGGGTCATTTGACCCCCCCCCCAAGGCCAAGACCCACATGCTGAGAACCTTGGTATAGACAAGAATGACAAGTTCAAACAACATCGGAGAGTTTCTCTCCTTTTTATAACCTGTGTTGCCATGTCTCTGTGTAGATTGAGCTACCTTCCTTCTATAGCAGAAAAACATAAAGCCACAAAGAATCACGGTCACGTGCATCTAAGTACACCATGGGGAAAGGACTTCAAGACTGCTGCTCTTCAGAGAGCCACCAGGTGTGAGGGCTGCAGAGCTTAGGGTATGGGGCGCCGTACAGCCTGGAGATACCAAAGTTGTTTAGTCCACAAAACTCTGACGTTTGGGACCCTATCCTGAACAGGGCATGTTGCTTATGAAGATATGAAGAACACAGGGCCAAGCAGAAGGAATAATGTCAGTACAAAAGTTAAAAGAATTCGGCATCTGGAGCCTGGAGGGAGTTGGCTCCAGGACACCAGTACCATTCCGTGTGTGTCATGGGAACTTGAGGAAGGGCTCCAAATACTGTCCTCCACAGAGGAGGAGTCATACCACCCTTTTGTGGGCCTATATTCAAGTGTCATATAGTCCTTGACTTGAGCGTGTATATCTTGAATGTACATGAAAGGAAGTGGAGTGTGACATCTTAGACTTCACCTTCAGCTCATTAGGACACATGTGGAAGGAATGCACGCAGCCCTTTCCTCCCTGAGCATCTGAGAAGCGGCATCCTTCTCTGGTCTTACCAAAACCAGAGGGCAGATGCTAACTGTAAGGGCACCACTGGTGTCACTTGCTTCAGTACACAGGAGGGGACAACCAGGCATTTTCTAAAGGTCACTGATGTGTACAAGTCTGGTACTCATCAAAACAAGGGCTTCTTTATTAGCATTATATCAAATATTACCTGGAGCAAACACTTCTTGAATTTTAATAAATAATAAACTTATTTTCCTTTAAATTTACATTTTTTTACATCCCCTTCACCCAGTTTTAAAGGAAAATTAACCCATACATGTCAGCCCGTTATTTAACTTAATAGTTACTTTTAAAAAATGGAAGTTTTGCTTTTTTGGAAGCTGTCCAGCCACATTTTCAGAAGTCTTTCAGAGGAGGGTTAGGGAAAGTGCTTATAAAAATTTTTTAGATCTAGCAACTTATAGTCTTAATTATTAATTTGGTATTTGAAGGAAATGCTTGTTCTGACGGATCACCACATATCCAGTGTGTTACCCAAGTCACACTAGAGGTAACAGGGAAGAGTGACAGGTGCAGTAACGCCTACGCAAGGGGGCCCAGCTTCTGCCTCACAAATTAACTTACCTGGGCTTTCCTGGCTATGCCGGGTTTTCAGACCCATGTTTCTATTTTACTAGTCTTAAGGGTCGGGGATGCTCTTTGGGGGCTGTGAGGGCTCCTCTCAGTGTGTTGGACTTAGCATTTCAGAGCCTGCAAACAAGCCATGTCTGTCTATGACTTGCTAGCCCAGTCTGAGGGGTAGGTACCAGTGCATGGACACTTCATCTTACTTACTCTCACTGGCTCAACTACAGATCCAAGATATAAGTCAGGACCAAGAAACCGGAGGCCCTTCATACGCTCTCAGCACTGGCAAAGTCGGGAGCTTGCCAGCAGTGCCAACTAAGCTGTGCTACCCTAACCTTCTGAGGGCCATCTGGGCATAAACAGGGCTCACAATGTGCACATGCCTCTATCGCACTCAAAAGTTTCAAAGCCATCCCAGGAAATCTCCCAGGAACACTCAGGGATACCAGCAGCCATGAGCTTCGGCCTCCGAGCCTGCAAGTGTGGAGACAGTGATGCATCCGATCGGTGAGCAGGAGAGGCGGGGCACAGAAGTAGCAGGACCACAGCCCATCGCATCTGTCCACTCTATCCAGGTTAGAACGACCTGGCTCCAGCAGCGCAGTTCCCTCTAGCTGCCCCAGCATCAAGTGTACTACCCGACCCAGGACAAAAGGACCGAGGGGTAAGCCTAGGAGACAGCAGGCGTTGTGAACACCATGGAGTGACATTCAGTTCTGAGTAAAGCCACGGAGAGTTTCAAAGTGTGGGAAGACATCTGCTTCAAAGCACCATGGAAACGCATGCTCCTTTTCTGACCTGGACACCTCGAGCCTCTAGTGAGGGAATCAACATGCATTCTACTGCCTCCCTTGGGTAGCCAACTATGTGGTCTCTCACAGTGACTCCAATCTGAAGACCTGACGTTTTACACAAGACCTTGTATGTGCTCAAAATTTGCTGGTAGATACCACAGGAATGAGTGATTAGTTAAGGCACATACATGTACACACACACACACACACACACACACACACACACATATGTGCATACACACACAAACACAGACACTGTCTTATCAGAATGAGTGTGACATGAGATGTGTCTGTACAGGTGTCTAACAGGTGTCTAGAGTTCCCCTAGGCCAAATGTCACCCAATCTATGAGGAAGGATCCTCTTCATGGTTGCTGCTGCATGTAAGCTTGTATTCCTTTGACAAGAAACACTGTCTTTAAGAATTACAGAGAGCCACGTGGGTGAACAGCTTCCCGTAACCTGTGTACAGTGGGGGTCTGTGTGTCCGTAACCTGTGTACAGTGGGGGGCTGTGTCCTGAGACTCACCTCTTTCCTGTGGCATTGGTGACTGGCTCAAGGCAGGATGGGAACTGGACTCTGACTGGCTTCCAGGTGGTTGCGGAGGCATCTGGCTGCCTATAAAACACAGGAGAAAGGGGAGGACATGCATTAATACTGTAACCACAAGAACCAAGGCCCTTACAGTCCACTTATGATCACAGAATGTACAGAGAAGAGAGCTAAAAAAGTATGTTTCATTTTTCCCTGTAAAATGAAGACAGAAGATATTTATCAAAAGACCTGCCTTTTTTAAAAAACAAAAACCCAGACACAAACCTGCGGCTGAATCAAACTCACGGCGCTCGCAACCAATGGCTGCATCGCACACATCCTTCTCCATAGCCACAGACCTAGAGGGGCAAGCAGGGCTGAGCCTCTCCTCTCTCTCATCCCTACTGGACAGAAATGAGAAAGGGCTGGCACTCACCCGCCCGCCTGCCCGTCCGTCCGTCCGTACATCCATCCATCCATCCATCACACCAACATGAATTTCGAATAAGCAGTCTCAGCCTAGACTCAGAAGGTCCCACCAAGCAGCACAAGTGTAGGTGCATTAGCACTGAGGAGAGGGAGTTATGTTGCAATTTCTGGTTTTTGTTGCTGATAGAGCAACAGCATCTATTTAATTCCCAGTTGTTTAATGTTTAGTCAATTTTTCACATATAATGTAAGTTTCTTGAGATGAGAGTCATATGTTTTCATTCCTTGAATACTTCCCTTAGCATGAAATATATACAATAACTTATAATCCAAGAATACAAAAAAGAGAAAGGACACTTATTTTATCAATAAAAGAGACAAGAATCATGTGGAGGCTTGAGGCATAATTCCGAAATTAAGAATCTTCCAAGGTACCTGACAATATTAAGTCACTTCTGGGCCCAGAGGTTTAGCTACATTTCTAAGGCTAAGACATGGAAGAATTAAAAAGCACAGGCGCTAACACCCCCACCCCCAGGCTTGAGCACTTATGTTCTACCTTCTTCCTTGGTTACAATGACTATAAAGGAGGCACCTCAAACATTCACACAGCTCCCCTACACCCGAGTGGGAGTCACACAGTCACGGGAGATGACTCCACCGTGGTTAGAAGGTCATAGCTGAGAAGGCATGGCTGAAAACAAGCCCCAATTTTGGGGGGTGGGGTGGTTAGGCGCCCCAGCTTTAGAGAGTGATATAAAACTTGGTATATATTTCTGAGTGTTCATCCATCACACTCAGGAGACACTGAGCCGAGAAGAGGCCTGGAAGCGCTCACGGCTAGTAGCACAGAGGCCTGGCAGAGCACAGCGGGCTCCCACTGGCTCCAGCTTGGGCACCTGTAGTAGCCTAATAGTAATACCAAAGAATTTAAAAAAAAAAAAAATTCTTAAAAAAAAAAAAAAAGCCGGGCAGTGGTGGCGCACGCCTGTAATCCCAGCACTCGGGAGGCAGAGGCAGGCGGATTTCTGAGTTCGAGGCCAGCCTGGTCTACAGAGTGAGTTCCAGGACAGCCAGGGCTACACAGAGAAACCCTGTCTCCAAAAAACCAAACCAAACCAAAACCAAAACAAATAAAAAAAATTTTCTTAAAAAAATGCTAAAGAATTAACTGTACAGTAAAAACAGTTAGCATTCTTGTCTAAAACAACTTCAAGGGCAAACGAACACGCTATAGATCTACGAAAATTGCCTTGTAGCCACTGTGGGTTACATGTCTCCTATGAAAGGGACACCCCATGGCCCAGTCTGTAGTCCACAAACCCAGACTCTTGAGTGTCTCTGGGGAGCAAGCTTCCCGGGGACAGTAAGTGCTCACGTCATAATGCTCGCTGGATCCACACGCTCACATAGAAGCACACATCAGCTGCACGTCAGCACAGGGCAACATGGCTTCCACTGTGCAGCCCGAGGCAACGTTCTCCTATCTAATGCACCAAGCACAAGTGAAAAGGCTACACGAGACCCATCCCACCACGCACCGGCAAAGCCAAGCCCGGCTGTGGGCACCCTGGGGCAGGCAGGGCACAGGGTGATGTAACTGCCAGGCAATGAAGGAACACACACATTACATTCTTCGTTACCAAAAGACAGCTCTTTAATGTTGAAGAAAAGTCACTCCCGCCTCCCCGAGTTCATCCACGCACTCTCAGCAAGCTCCACAACTCTTCCAGAACTGTAGTTACTAAGGAACAACAGCCCGAGAGCATGTAGGGGGAACTCTGTAATAGCAGATGAGCCAGAAAACACACGTGTGACATGTAACACAGGTGAGCTCACTGTGCCCACAGTCCATGGGAACAAAGCCAGAGCCCTGTGGTGACATTCGTTAGGCAAATACCTTAAATTCTGTGGGGTTTCTAGATGCTAATTTTAAAGCAAACCTTTCAGAGTGTGGTAATCACTTCAAAGGAGGACATGGCGGTGACCCAACCGTAGGGAACTCTAACCTCCATCATTCCACGGGAACCGTAATGTAATGCCAGCCACGAGCTGGTCTCCTTTGTTAAGCCTCATGTTTTACCCTCATCTGTGTCTGTAATGATGTAAGCAGAATGGAAAAAATACGCTGGCCAGCACAGTGGTGAATACGAAGGAATCCCACCACTTAGGCTAGTCATCCGGTACAGCCGTGTAAACATTTCTGTGTACAGCCATGAGCAACCTTAGTGTCTACTTTGCTTATGAAGCATGAGAGAGAGAGAGAGAGAGAGAGAGAGAGAGAGAGAGAGAGAGAGAGAGAGAGAGAGAAGCTACAAAACCATTGGTCCTGTCCTCCCCGCGTGGAGGCTGTCACATACCACAGCATTCTTACATTTTCTCAGTAAACGTCCTGTTTGTAGGCTTGTCCCATGTCACATTTAGCTTTCGTCTCCTCAGTGTCCTGGAGCCTTCACAGACTCCTGTCTTTCCTGATGCCCTATAATCTCGACACTTCAGAGGATACTAATGAGATACTCTGCACAGTGCCTACCCAATCTGACCTGGGTAACACATTTATTGTTGAAAAAGAGGACATGCGTGGGAACTACCTCATCCTTCTCTGTCCGTCCTATCGAGGGGCTGGGACACCCCCACATTCCATTTCTGGTGTTCGCATCAATTAAAGATCTGGCTGGTGTTCCCTTTTGGGGCACTCATTTCCCCTCGAGGCTGATCCCAGTCTCTCGTCTCCTACAACTTTCACCTGCTAATTCCAGCATCGATGAGAAAGTCCTGCCTGTGAGGTTTCCCACAGGGTGCCTGCTCATGGCGGTGCTCCATCTCCCCCTTCAATGTCCACGTGTGTTAATCTACTGCAGTTTGAGGAAAGCTACGTCTTTGGGTGGTCCCTATACCTTGCCTCTAAGCAACACTGTGAGACAGGCGACTGATTGTTCCTCCTGCAGATGCCTTACGTAGCAAAGGGCATGGCTCTGTGCTATGTTAAGTTCTGTCAGTGGGCTTGGACATGATATAAACGGAGATGTCTCTGTATGAGCCTGACTTTCATGGGCAGACTCAGCTGATGGTGTGGACTCACTTAAAGGAATGGGTAGAATACTTCAGAACGTGAGGGCTTCCCTCCTTAAGTGATTTAAAAGCTGCCCTGTGTGTGGAAGGCAGGCAGACACAGGTGTTCTCCTCGATTGGTTTCCGCCTCCACCCTGAGGCGGTCGGTCTCTCACAAGGGTGCGCCCAGCTCACTGAGTCAGCTGTAGATGAGAGAACATCGGGGATCCAGTTTCTTTCACTCCCACTACAGGCACCTCCCATCATGACGGTAAGACCTGACTTAGGTCCAAAGCAGCAGGCACCTAACATAGATCTAAACTTCCCAAATTCAGGTCCAGCTCCAATTTCTTCTATTATTTCATGTTGCAGTTTTCACAGTCGTGGAAAGCTACCATTTCCACAACCAAAACAAAGTGATTTCTACTATGATCTGAAAGAAACTGGATATGTTCTCCCCTCCTTGGGATTCTAGATGAACCCAGACAGAATACCCAGCCTTGTGAGACCCTAAGCAAGGGTCTCACTTAAGCCGAGGCTGAACTTCCAGCCCACACTTACATTTATTTGCTAAGTCTGGGGCAATACGTCATGGGACAGTAGAAAATTCCTAGAGGCGTGCTTTGCAGGGGTCAAGCCACCAACGTTATCAGTCAGTACAAGCCACTTCAGCGCTGGCCAGTGGAAAGCCCTTCCTGCTGCGCCCGAGTTCTACTGACTGGCCTTCCTGTTTTTGAGTATGTCCTTATTTTTAGGATGACCAGAGGCTGTAGGATCATCGCATGTCTGTCTGACGTCAGTTCTGGGATCCATCATTCAGAAGTCCTGGTTCTTGTTCCAGGAGGACGGCATTCTGAGATTTAGCTGTGGGGGCCGGAGTGGCTGTTACCGGAATACCAACGCCTCCCGCTGATGCTCACATGTATGAAGGAAGTCTATATAAGGATCTCCAATTCCAGCCCCAAGCTAGAGCACATTCAAGGAGTCTTACTTAGAACTCCTCCAACAGTAACAAATCCAAATTTGTATCTAAAATCAATTAAGTTATTTTATATTATATATATGTGTATATATATATAGTATCAAGTTATTTTTCATTATATATATGTATAAATTGATGATATATTATACAACAATTTATTAGTGTTGCTATTCCATTTTAGGTACTCTGTGTAGCATTTTGGCAGCACTTCTGGAGGCTTTGGGGGATGATCATGTAGTTTAAAGAGTGAAAGCTAAAAAACCTCATGGTGCCTGTATGTTCCAGTCTAGGGATGGCGCCATCCTACCGTGACCCGCACTGGGGATGCTATATTTTTTCATACTTGTTCTTATGCCTTTAATTGACTTTTCTTGTTTAGTTAAGTAGAAAATTTGTATGGCTGCTATCTTTGCTACATTATTGGTATTAACGGAAGTGGTCATCCTTGCTTCATTTATATCCTAAATAGAAATGCCATGGGAGGTGACCCACAACACAACCACCCAGGATCCACACTCTTCACCGTGACCCATGACGCAATCACACTGAGGATCTACGCACTTTGGAGTGATCGTGACCCACATCAAAACCACACCGAGGATCTACACACTTCGGCATGCTGACAACACCATTTCCTTCTTTGTTTTAGAACGATGACTAGGGATTAGATTTCTGTTAAAGACCATGTTCACTTACATTTATTTTCATTGTCTATAATATTAATAGAAGTGTTACTACTGAACCATCCTAGACCTTCTGGAATAAATGTCCTTAGTTATGGTGTGTTAATACTTTTTGTAAGATACAACTAAATTCTGGTGCTGTGCTGCCTTATAAATCTACATTAATTAGGGTTTGAGGGTACTTTTTCTAATTAAAAATAGGTAAAAATTGGATCAAGTCAGCCATCATAAGTATTTTTTAGTAGACTTAATAAGATATTGTGACTTTATACAGAATGTAGAGAAAATTGGCTAATGTGTATGTTGTCAAATTAATACATAACTAGTAAGTGTACTCTGTGTGGCTGTGAGGTCAACATGGCTCATTTAGATCATTATGGAGACCCACCTCCATAATGTCTGTGAGGGATGACCTGCAGTGGGGGCCCCACCCTGAGTTCAGGGGTCACTGTTCAGGGGCTGAGCTCCAGGGCAGGAGTGATGAGCACCGCACAGCATTCGCCTCTCTGCTTCCTGGCTGAGGACGAGAGTGAGCAACCACTCCTGCTCCTGCTCCTGCCGCGGTGTCTCCCCAGCCAGGACACAGCACACCCAGACTGGGGGCCGGTGCGCTGCTTCTGTGAACTGTTTTGCCCCAGCAGCAAGAAAAGCACCCAATACAGACGTGTGACAGCAGGCTGTGTGACAGCAGGGTGGCCTTGGTGCTCCACGGAAGGACACTGGGGTTAGCACTCATGTTTTCAACCTCCTTCTGTGTTTGCTACACGACATGTCTCCTTAGGTGCGAATCCCACAAGTACGGGATCTGTGTGCTTCGCACTTTGCTCCGTCTCTAGAACCAGGCAGACTCAGTAAGCATTCGATATGTATTTGTTGACAAACGAATAAATGACTGCTTATTCCAGAAAGCAAACTTAGACTAATAGCTAATTAGATTTTTTATGAGTTAACAGTAATCATGTAATTTTATCTTGTTATTCTAAATCAGAATTAGACAACCTCTTTTTTTTTTTTTTAATAAACTGGCAGATAGTAAATATTTTAGGCTGCGAGACCGTATGTTCTCTGCCATAAGTACTTAACTCCGTGATTGTGAGTAGTTTAAAAGCAGCCACGATGACACATGAAATGGTAAAAACAGAATTGTATTTACAACACTGTAGATGCCCTGGAGTCGTCCTATAGGCGCTGGCCCTTATAAACAATTCTGTACTGAAGGAAAGATGCAGGCCAGGAAGCGAGGCAGTCCTCCGACTAGAGCAGCGGTGACAGACAACCTGACTCGCTCCTATGGTTGACATCAAGGCTTGCACAAACAGTCTGCAAACTGTTTCTGCTGTAAGGCTGGAAAGAGGACACGTGCTCTCAAGTCTCAGAAAGCCAATGTGCCTCTAGACTGCAGAGACCCCGTCCCATGGTTATAGAAGCAGAAAGGATTTCAGGGTGTGTGTGGTGGTGGGAGGGGGGCTGCCCCATGGAGTTGCTGGCAGCTGCACACAGAGCCCCAGGGACTGAGCTTTCTTGTGCATGTGCTGGAGTGAGCGCTTCAGGATGTGGCTGCCTGTGAGTCGCCTATATGGTGACTTATGTGCTCCCAAGTAACCTCGGTAAGTTCCTTAAACTGCACTCGGCGGACATGTTTCTCGGGTCTGGGGTTGGTGGCCTCTGGTCAAACACAACCCCAGACATGAAATACACAAGTGCATCACTCTCTAACGCTGCTCAAATCCCTGCTTTGATGTAAGATGGGGTGGGCGGGGCGCAAACAGAGCAGGCAGTTTATAGTTCTCTCACCAGGACAAATTAATGAAACAAAACCTAATTTCCCCCTTCTCTTACCCATTCTTATTCCTCTTCAATATTTTTCCTCTTCCTAAGATTCCTTTCTTTTTGTTTGAGAAGCTTAATATTTGGCTGCCTTGTGAAGAAACGGTACAGTGACAGATGAAAGGCTTGTATTCATCGTGTAATTCAGAATAAGGGGGAAACCGACTGCTGTGCATTTAAGATTCAAACAACCTTGCAATTTTGTATAGTCGTTTCCCCCACCCGTTCTTCTAAAGAAATCCGCCTTTATTCTGCTAATAACTAACCACAGTTGCAGCAGCATGGATCCGATTAGCAGCTCTTAGGGTACAAAGGGGACAAGGGAAAAGAGCTGTGAATGGGGCTGCCAATTTGTCCACCTGGACCCCCAGGAGAAAGATTAGTTGAGCACCCGCCTGCCCCCTTCCCTGGCCCTCTCTCCGGAAGGCAGGGCTGTGAGGGCCAGGTCCCCTCGTCCTTGAGGCAGAGCTGTGCTCGCTTACCCTTCCTCTCACACCCTCAGTCTGGGTCCCAACACATCTGACAACTCTACGGTAAACATGAGCAGCTATGAAGATGCCCTGTGGGAGGGCTGGGCTTGCCTTCCGCGGGACTCTTCAGCTCAGAGCCCATATATCATGAGAGAAGGTGTTGGGGGGGGGGGGGGCTGCAGGCACAGAGGCCAGGCTTTAATACAATGCCCAGCCAACAGGCATGGCGCCACGACTCCCGCCACGACCGGCGGCAGGAAAGGCCGTACTGTTTAGCAGCATTACATTTTCAGCATGGGAACCAACATTTAAACACTGGCATCTGGTTGGACAAGATGGCGCTTGCCACGTGAGCCTGGTGGCCCGAGTGGGCTCTGCATGAAGGGACTTCATGTTACCCTCTGATCCCCACACATGTGCTGCACATATCCTCTATGTGCACACACACAGTTATTATTAAAAACCAGTTTCTATTCTACGAAATATAGAATACCTGTTAAATATATGATTAATCAATTTATGTATGAAAATAATCTGGTTTCCAAGAGTTTAAAAAAAATATTGCATCTGAAACTACACTAGAAGTTTATTCTTGTGATAAAACTTAAAACTTCTATACCTTTGACTTTAAACTATATTGACTGATTAACAGGCTGATTTTGTGGTATGTGTGCACGTGTAAGTGTACGCATGTGCAGACTGGAGGTTGACTTGGTCTGTTCCCACCTTATTATTGTAGACGGGGCCTCTCACTGAGGTCGAACACACCGACTGTGCTAAGGAGCTGGCCAGCCAGCTCCAGGGCTCTGCTGGCCTCTGCCTCCTCAGCAGGAATCAGAGATGTGTGCCACCAAATTTGGGTTGTGACATGGGTGCTATGGATACAAACTCAGGTCTTCATGTTGAGGGGATGCTGGGCTGACGAAGCTGTTTCTTTCATTTTGTGCAGGGTCTCATGTAGTCCAGACTGGCCTTCAACTTCCCATGGAGCTGAAGCTTAATCCCAAGGGCTGGGTCTTCAAGCATGTACTCTCGTGCCTTGCTTGTATGGTGCTAGAAATTGAACCCAGGGCTTACTCCTTCCAGGGAGACACTAACCTACATTCCCAGCTCCAAAACTACTTTTAAAAGTAAAATCTAAAGCACTGTACTGCTTTGGGAAACTCACAGCAAGGCTGAAATCTTCAAGACCTGTGGGGTCTACCTAATACCCCTGCTCACATTTAAATGTGTCTGAGGAACGTGTTCTGAGGTCTCCATTCAGTGTCACACATGTGCATGCAGTGCTTCAGTCAATGGCTTTGGAAGAGAAGGGTGCACAGTGAAACCTACGGCAGCTAAACCCTGAACCGGTGCAGTCCAGTGAGGGGGCCTCTGTGGGGGCCGAGCTGGCTCAGTCCAGTTCCTAGCACAGTTGGTCAGAACTCTTAAGTTGTGTGCAGGCTACCTGGAGCCTCTGACATGAGGGACAACTGAGGTGACCCGACTGACAGGACCCAGAGAGGTGGAGACGTCCTGAGGCACAGCACCAGGCACGCAGTAGGCGTCCTTCAGGTTGTAGCTAGGCTTGTATCAAGTGCACTCCTGAAATAGCGGTCTTTTCCAAATACCTAGAGCGTATTCCTTACCTGTTGCCGAAGCAGAGGTTTGGTCACTAGTTACTATTTCACTACAGACGCCAATGCATAGCTGTGAAGGAACAGAATCAGGAAAAGGCCTTCAGACTGGAAGGCTTGGCTCAAATCTACAAGCTGAGAACTAGGGTTTTAGTGCTGTTCTTAAGCACAAAGACGACAGAATCAAGTCTCTTTAAAGAGGCGAGAGAACAGTCAGTGAGAGACAACCCACCAAGGCACACGCTCAGGAGGGAAGTTAGCCCTGGAATAACCTCTGAGTTGTCTTTTCTTAGACTTCTTTTTCTGTTTTCCCCCTTTCAGAATTGGCACACTTACATTTGGTCAACATCTACTGAGCGCCCTCTCCTGGCCAGGCACGGTTCTCCACCCTTGATGTAAAGGGAAGCTGCACTTAAGAAGAAAGGGATTCAATGCTGGATCTTGAGAGATGGGATGGATAATACCAGGTACCAGAGTAAGCAAAGTATAGTTTAATTCAGCTGTGTGGCCAAAGCGCTTGCCCAGAGTCACGGTACTACAGAAATGAGAATCTGTTCCAGGACTGTCTCTAAGGGAAAAAACATGGGAGAGGAGGGGAGAAGGCAGAGCAACACACTGGGGACTGAGGCGCAGCTCTCTATAAAAGACGCAGTTTTGCTTTAAAAAAAAAAAAAAAAAATCGAAAGAACTTAATGTCATAATCCCGTGGTGTGTGTGTGATGGGTTTGAGGTGGTAACTGTGAAGACAGGGACTCACACACTAGTGAATTCAGGCATGAGACGGTAACTCCTCTTGTATTTTTTGCACTGTGGCAGTACTACCAACAGAGTTCATAACCCAGCTCTAGAAAGGGCAGGAAAAAAACTGGCAAATACAAAGGTTTCCTGAAGTGGTTCTTTATCCCAAGCTTCTTGGTGACTAATAATAGTCACCTAGGCACTAAACACAAGCAATGGTGACCTCACGAGGGACAGTGATGACAGCACGCCTGGACAGTCAGAGCCACCGCCTCCAGAATAGGAAAGTGAGGGCGGGGCTAGCAGCCCATGCCGCAGAGGCCCCTGGGAGGTTAGGCTAGGAACCTCTAGCTTCACACTGAAATATGGCCGCTATATCCAGACACTCACACATAAATAACTCTGTTAAAACAAACAAGCAAAACAAAACAAAACGTTCCTCTGAACGGTTAGGAAGAACTGCTAATGGGGGTCCAGGAACCGAGCAGACCAGTGCTCCCCTCTGCCCTGCACCCCTTCCTCTTGTACTGTGCAGACACTGCTCTCATGTCTTCATCCCCGAAGCTCCTCCTCCACACACCACTGTGTGCTCACTGTGACGAGCCTTCCTTAGCATCCTGCCACGGCCCTGATGCTGCCCTTAGCCAGAATAATCCCTGAGAGCCTCAACTGGCCCATGACGTTCCTACCTGCTCACCTTTTAGTGGTCTCCCACCGCACCTGGAACCACAATGTCCTGGACAGCAGTCCCCTTATCCTTTGGGGAATACACTCTAAAAACTCTAGCAGATGTTGGAGACTGCAGAGGACAATGAACCTTATATGTCAACTATATTTTTTCACATACATAAATGTCTCTAATAAAGTTTCCTATTTATTAGACAAAGTAAGACATCAATAATAATATTATAGCAAAATAATTATAATGTGCCTGCTTTACTGATTGAGGCAGGGCCTTCCAATCAGACTCTATAGCTAGCTTGCTCTGAGCAACCCCCTTATCTGGGTTCTGGGGATCTGAACTCCAGTCCGAATGGTTAACTGGCGATTCTGTGAAAACGTGGACCACCACGAGCCCAGTGCATTTCCCCACGCTCCTAGAAACACGTCCACAGTCTACTCTGTGGAATGAATGAGGCAAGGTGGTGATAAAGTAAGGGAGGACTGGCAGCCGGGCTGGCGGGCCTGTCACAGGAGCACCTGCAGCAGCAGCAGCAGCAGCAGCAGCAGAGCCCCATGCAGCGCAGCACAGCACTGGCACCCTCCGCAAGGTCACACCCTGGCATCTGCGATGTGCATTTAAAGCAGTTTGCAAGTACAAACCCTGGTGTCACTTTCTGTTTGGCAGGGAGAATATCAACACTAACGGTCCCCGGTTATACCATTTATAAACATGCAGATGTGAATTATTAAAGATTAATGCCTTTCAGGAGTGGTGTCGGCATTCCGTTTGTCTCGTGCCGAAATCAATTCTGCTCTTCATTAGTCAATGACAACCCACATCATCCGGTTGTGGAAGAGAAATCAAAGGTGCATGTGTGTGAATGAGAGTAACTGATGAAACTGATTAGTACCAGGCTTAACGGCTATAATCAATCAACACATCCCAGTACTCGGCTTCAGCCTAGCGGGACACAGGGACGTAGGAGGAACACGCCTTCCGTATCAGTGACTTGCTCCGCTTTGAACATTCACACGGAAGAGTGTGGCACACATCAGTTAGGGGCGCTATTCATTCAGCCGCCATTTCCTAAAATGTAGCCAAATGGATTCTGCCATGTTCCCTGTCTAGGTTCAATTAGCTCATAAAAGCGCTGCCCCCTCCCATCCCGAGTCCTCAGTAGAGCAGGTCAACACCAACCCCTTCGCCCAGAGCTGGCGTGCTGCAGTGGGGACAGTCCACTAGTTCCCGAGATAAACGAGGTGTGTGATTCGCACTTCAGCAGGTAACCGCAGTGGAGAAGCACACACAGACACAGGCACAGACCAGAAACAGGGGAGGAGTGGCGAGGCAGGAGGTGCCAGGAGCTTAGAGAGGATGATGGGGGGGGGGGGTTGAGGTCAGGTGGAAACGTGCAGAAGCTCCTGGGGACTTCTGTTCTCTGACCACGGAGGAAGACGAAGACAGAAATCCTTGGAGAACAGACACAGTCGCCTCCCGCCCAGGTGAAAGCCAGAGTCGGGTCTAGTGAGTTCTTTCTACTGGGGTGGACCTTGGTATGAGGCCTTACAAGCTGCTAAGGAGAGTCTGAACATCACCCCTTCCCTCCCCACGCTCTTCAGAGCTGCACACCATCTCTCAAAGCCAGAAGCCGTGCCTGCCTCCCTCCCTGTTGCTAAGCATCATTTGGAAAGGATGGGAAATTATTGCTTTGTTTAACACACAAATATTTTATGTTGTAAGGAGAAAAAATCCTGGCTAAGTTTTCTTAGTCTGTAGAAATGCTGAATTGATGTTTTCTGTGCAGCCACAGATTAGAAACATGGATGCATCAATGGCACTGTGTGTTTAATTTTTTTTCCTTTGCTTGCTCAGTTTGCCAATAAGCAGCATGCATTCCCCTTGGAACAAGCTGTCACAGAATTTCTACCTCCAGAGAAGCCAAAATGGACCATGTGATAGATGTTGGGATGTGAGCTCAGCAGGTAGGCGGTCAGGGCAGACACACAAGCCGGTGTCCCCGCAGTACCACTCGTAGCCTACTACTTACTGGCAATGCTGAGAGAAACTGGCCGGGAAGTGTTTACACACAGAAACAAACCTGTAATTTACCCTGAGTTTTATTAAGGATAAATTAAACTACAGAAAATGTATTTACTAGGATGGGCTTGGGCTGAACCTTGAAAGATTTAAAAACTAGACAGAATGGATTAAACAAGAGAGAAACAGTTTGCACCCTCTGTGGTTCATGTTACAGACACTCATCTTGACAAACGACATCAGGACCCTTTATCATTTCCTCTTGCTAACGCCCCTCCTACTCGCTCTGGCTTGAGACCAGCTCCTCGATTCTATCCATCTTTCTCTTCCCTGGTTAGCATCCTTTCTGAATCTGCTGTGTGAATGTCAAATTAAAAAAACTTGACCAGAATGTTTTCTTGGTTTTATCTGGGGCTCTGGAAGCTCACCTGGATGCCATTTAGCATCCGGCTAAGGAGGGCTGGCTGGGCCGTTAAACATCACAGAATGGGCATTTGTTGTCTGAGGGCAAGTTAGAGGAGCAATTCATTCTCCAGGAGCGGAAATGGCAGAGCTCTGGAATGAGGCCGAACTCTAGAGAACTGGAGCTCACAGAGCACAGGCCACTTCTGGCCAAGCTTCCTTTGGAGCTTTTGCAAAGTACAGAAACTAGAGGCCATTGTCAGGCAGGGGTATGTCACCTCCTGGGAAGAGGACAGGTATGCAGGAGCTCTGTGTGTGTGTGTGTGTGTGAGGGGGCGGGGCTTACTGAGGAGGAAGGAATGCACACAGAGAGGCAGAGGCCAGCTCTCAAGGACTGAACCACAGGCCCCTCCTCACTGGGCACTTCCCTCAAGCTCTCTGGACTCCTGACCTACCTACCAGAGCCCTCATTCTCACTTTCCCAGCAGTGGGTTAGAGGGAAAGAAGGGCGAGCCACCTCCATCAGCTAAGCTCACAGCAATGCCTATACAACCTAAAAACAAACAACACAAAGAAAAAAAACACCCGGAGCCTTTGTATTTAATACAACTCTGTTCTGCTCTCATGGGTAGGATTAATCTTCCTATAATAAAAACCAATACCACACAGGAATGGCCAGAAACCCATGTCCCTTTGGTAAGGTACTTAGGTGAATGTATAAGTTTGTGTTATTTGTCCTAACCCATCAATGACCATGGACAATCAGATGAGAGTGACTTAACTCCACACACAGCAGGCCAGAGGCAAAGAACCCAACAGAGCCATAGGAAGGAGCCTGAAGGTCATGCCCTGCTACGTTCACAAACAAAACCAAAGCAGCAGCATGTGTAATCAAAGGAACAGAAGCCTGCCCCCTGCCCCCCAGGCCAGGAACTGCTCCCCGTCTTCAACCTTGGCTGCACAGACAATATGGGCAAGAAAATCTGACAGAACCCTCAGTGTTAAATGGAGGTTGTGCTTTGTTAGTAATCTGTGAGGCACGACCTGTGCAGCCAACACAGGCCTCTCAGGGGTCCGCAGTGCGCAGACTGAGGTGGACTCAGCTTAGGCAGAGCCAGGGATCAGATCTGGCACATACCTGTTTATCCGAAAGCCATTCTCCTTAAACCTCTGCAAGGAACACCACCAAATAGGTTACCAGAAGACACTGACAGCAAACACTTCCACACCCTAACCAAGATGAAACACGTGCGCCCTGTGCACAGGGAGGCTGAGTGCTCTTGCTCTGGTCTTTAATGGAAGGTGAGAAACAAGGAAGGGGTAAACAGAAAGCAGACCTGGTGTGGCCGGGGGACGATCACCACACGGGGCAGCCTGCACTCCTGACCTCTGTTCCAGCTTCTGCCATCTCACAGCAGGCAGCTGTGATGCCGGGCATGGTTACCCCGTCCCTAACAGGAACATCACGCTTTTCAGGGGCACATGACGTGACGACATCAGGAGTGACAGGTGTGTCGGGGCCATCAGGACTCCAGCTGAGCCTTGGACAACCATGGGGTCGGGGCTTGGCCTCCCAACACAGCGGAGTGGCAGGCAGTGCAGGAGCACTTAGGACACACACACTACTGCGGTGCCGATCTACAGTCGAGCTCACTAGCTGATTTCCTTTATCAGGTAGAGACGGAGAAAAACGGTTCTTCTTTTGCAACAAACCTGGGCAAGCGGCACCAGAAGAGGAGCAGAGCACTGGGCTCTGCCTTGGCCCAGCTCTGGGCAGCTGAGTGCTTCTAGGTGAGCTGCCAGAAGGCAAGACTGAAGAGCCAGCCCACAGGCAAGGTCAGGGCCAAAGCTGCAGCTGAGGCCAAGGCAAGCAGCAGGGGGCGCGAGGCAAGGCGCTCCTGGAGCAGCCAAGTGAGAGGATGCAACCTGGACAGGGTCCATGGAGGTAGACTCAGAATCAAGTGCAGGCAGCCTGTCAGCCTGCAGTGTGCAGCCCACAAAACTGAAGAGGGGAAATGAGGGGTGGGGAGGGGATCTGGCTAAATTAGTCTCTGATAAGAGATATATTAGCATCTAATTAAAAGTAAAAATAGCAAAACTCAACTCCTCTGATCATTTCCAACCTACATGCAAATTTTGTGTGAATGAGAAAACTTAAGAGACTGAATACTTTTTAGAAACAAGTCTCACCACACAGCCCAACTGAATTCAGTACTGTGATTCCTCTGCCTCAGCAGGTTGTAAACACGTGCCACCACAACGGGTAGGTGATAGGTCAACACTGGGTAGGTAAGAGGTCATGTTTTTAAAATAAACTTCATGAAAGTACTGTCATGAAAACGTAATGGCCATGACACAAAACCTTCTATCAGGTGAGGACTGGCTCAGCGGCCGAGCTCTGGCCTAAGGTGCCAAGCCTTGGGCCTGCTTCCCTAAAACAAACAAAATTCCAACCAAACAAACACCAAATACGTTTGAAGGTTGGCTCCACAGCTCTGTGGTAGGGTGCTTGCCTGGTATCTGTAAGGCCCTGGGTTCGATCCCTGAGATGGCAAACACCCCCCATCCCCTCCGAGATGAGGGGAGTGGGGCTGAGAGACTAGGAATCACTGAGGTCCACGCACTGGATCACTCACAGACTGGGCCAAGACACTCCGAGTCTCCTGGCTCTTCTGTCCACCTGAGAAAGGCCCACACCCGCAGATGGCAAGGCTCTGCGCACTGGCCCCACCACAGCCCTTGTGTCCGGAGCAGCCCATTTCAGCATGCGCAAGCCCGGCAGGGGCTGGGGCCCACACTGCTCAGCTGACTGACGCTCTCTTTATCCCAGATAAAGAGGGAATGGGAGAAACCACCAAGAGCTACAGCTGCTCGCCTGTCTGCACATCAAACAGAAACTCAAGGTGCCTATGATCTCAGAGTGGCGCAGGGCCACCTGTCAGGCTAAATGGCTACGCTCAGAGAAAACAGCAAAGTGTCAGTGGTCGGTTTGGGACAGCCCTGTCTGTTCTCAGTGGTGATCTTCTCTTCCCTCTCTTAATCCCCTCTCAAGGAGACTGGCTGGCCTCCAACCCATGTCAGAACTCAGGGAGGTGGGTGAGAGGGTGGGTGGGGACAGGGGAGTTGACACCCTGGGAGGGCTTCCTCTTCTAATCAAAATGGCGGGAGGCTTTATGTGAGGGGATACCAGGAGGAGAGGAAGGCCTGATATTGGGTTGTAAAGCAAATAAATAAATACAATTAATCTTAAAGAAGGAAAATGAATGAATGATGAATAAATAAATAGGACTCAAAATGAAGCGAAGACCCTTCACCTGCTGAGGCACGCTCCACCGGTTATCTTGTCCCACCCTGAATGCATGGAAATCCCCACTAGAAGGTCTTGTTGTCTGTCCACTTGACATACCTTCTGAGAAGGCATGGATGCTGAGGGCCGACCTCCATCAGATTAGACTGTGGGCATTTCTAGGGGGTATTTCCTTAGACTGTGGGCATTTCCGCCATAGCCAATGTATGGGACCCAGGCCTACGGTGTGGGGTACGCCCAGTCACCCACAACCATGTGTCCAAAGCAAGCTGTCCAACTGGGCATGTTACTCTATAGCCCAGCCCAAACCAACCTATGAAAATGGAAGTTTCGAGTCTCCATTTAGAGCTGGGCATTATTCTATACAATTTTAATGCCTGCACTTGGAAGGCTGAGGCAGGAGAGTCACTCAAGATCTAGGCTAGTCTCCAGTACAGAGCAAGACTTTGTCTTAAAAACATACAGCACAACAAAATCCCTATTTGGAATGGTAAATATATTGTCAACACTTACATTAGGAGTTTAAAAAAAAAATCAATGTCTCACACCTCAGAAAACTGCGTGAGGCTATTAAGGCTCAGATTTACTTCAGAATGAAACCACAAGTCAGCTCTCTGCAGAACACAGGTCTGTGTGCCACCCCCTCATTGGCGGAGCGCTCTGGCAACTGTCTACAGCACATTAGCAAAGGCCATCTGAATGCCACACTGGCCTTGGGGAATCTGGAGAGTGGAGCAGCCCCAGTGCTGAGATCTGTCAGTTTCAAGGACAGGTCAGGGCAGGTTTGTGCAACTACTGTGATGCCAAACAAATACTCTGGAAAGAAAGTAACATCAAAACACCTTAGCTCAAAAACGGAAACTTTAGCTCGATCTCCTAATAAATTATCATAGAATCATAAAAACATAACCTTTAATTAAAAGCAAAAACAAACAAGATGCAAGCTAGACTCCATCACACGGAGCAGGCTGCGGACACTGCATTGCTAGGTTGCCTGGCCTTTCCTGACTTGGAGAGCTGGCACCCACTTGGAGAGTGCCCACTGACTGTCTCAGCCTAGATGGACTAGTACAGAAGCGGAGTAAGTAAAGTAATATAATGCTAAAAAGATAATAAAAATCGTTTAGAAGCGACAGAACACAGGCTAGCTGAAGCCAGCAGAGAGATGACTGGGAAGGAACAGGCCAGGGGCCATCTTCTGAGAGCTGGTGATGGGTCCACGGAGGCTCGTTTCCTAATTATGATGCATATATAGCACACGGCCTGCTTGTACATACTCTTCCATGTACGGGTAACATTATTTATAAATATTACACACTATGCATTTTATAGAAACATAAAAGGAACAAAATATAAAATCATCTCCTGTGATCTGAGGGAGAATAGGATACGTAAGAACTGGACTAGCTGTTCAGTTCTCACTTCATAGGTAGCTGAATGTGCTTTCTGTCTGTATTACATCAGCAGACGTTACATGTCAGAACACCACTATGGTTCCTGGACAGCAGAAAGCTAGTCTGATGCGTAATAGTGGAGAGCTAGAGGGTTTGAACACTTGAAACAATACCATGGTTAAAGCAATTAAGAATCCCAATGAAGAGGACTGGAGAGATGGCTCAGCAGTTACAAGCACTGACTGCTTTTCCAAAGGTCCTGAGTTCAAATCCTAGCAAGGTTACACAGTGGCTCACAGCCATCTGTAATGAGATCTGATGCCTTCTTCTGGTGTGTCTGAAGACAGCTACAATGTACTTACATATAATAATAAATAAATCTTAAAAAAAAAGAATCCCAAGGAAACACACAGACTCATATTGCACACACACACACACACACACACACACACACACACACACACACTCTTACACACACACTGGAGATACAGATGTCTAGTGAACACAAGAGTTAGCAAGAACACAAACTGCCTCATATCAGCACAACACTTTGGACTGTAGTTTGGCATAACCAGTGTGTGACTGTGATCATAGATGAGCATCAACTCTAAAGCACGTCAGATAACCGTGCTACACACATGGTTGACACTCATAAACAAACTCGTTTTCAGGGCACGCATTGATGAGGAGCCTTCCTACAGGACGATTACAAGGCAGGGGACAGTGAAGGGGTTTGCTTCTGGCAACTGAACGTTTGAAAGTAGTTGGTCCGTCCCCGGCTGTCTCATCTAAGGTAGCTGGGCAATTATCATTCATTTGTCGTCTCTTTAGAAACTGGGACTCTCCTATGTTTGGCAGGGAACTCGGTTATATCCCTAATATGTAAACATACCCATAGTTTTAAGGACTGAAACAGAGGAAGGCAGAGTGTGGAGCGGCTGGGCCAGACCTGTCCTCACACGGGGCTGGGGGAAGAGGGATGGGTGGGGACCCGTAGGGATGGCAGTACCTGGAATACTCGCAGGGGAGATCGGACCAGACCTCGACTGGTTGCTTCCCACAGGAGAGCCAACAGGAGAAGGTGACGGCCCTCCAGGGATGCTGGAGAGGTGGGGTGATGCATGAGGGGAGAAAGGAGACTGAGCTGGGTTGCTCTGATCCCCCTGGCTGCTCGTGGACCCGGATGCGCTGACTGCTGAGCTCAGGGTTGCTTCTGTTCCCGTGGGGAGGTCATCGATGGAGCCAGACAGGTCCTGAGGAAGAAAGAAAAAGCGGGTGTTCATACGTGTGGACGAGGACAGCAAGCATGGGAAACATGCTTTGAAAGCCACGGTGCCACTCCTTCAGGGGCAGTGTGAGTGGGAAAGAGCAAGGTTTGGAATTAGACTCTCTGCTTCTCACTAGACTCCAGGAAGCTCACACGGAAGGCCTGGCATCCGGTAAACATGAGGCGAGCTGCACCTCACACTCACAAGTGACTTGAAGCATCCCCTTCTGCCACTGGCGCCCAGGCTGTGCCTATCCCAGTGCTGTACCAGGCAGCACTCTGCTTGGCAAGTTCCCACTGGAATGGAATAGGAGGGGGACTACAAGAAGGCTCCAGCACTGGGCAACTGGCGTGGGCAAACTGTCATAAGGAAATTCAAGCTGGGCTATTGTAATCTCATAACGGTCAAAATTATAACTGAATTTTGTGGTGAAAATTCTCCCATCTTTAAGCAATATAATAAAATAGTGCATTTGCATTTTAATATATTATGAAAATACAATCCTATTGACATTAGATGGTCAGAAATGAGTTCTAATGTTACACGATATGCCCTTATGCAACAATTCTGCACTCTTAATACCTCCTAACTTGACTTCAACACCCTCAGAGGAAGTTACTAGAATCTCCACTTGAAAAACCCACAGAACAGAGGTTTGGAGTCGTAACTGCTTAAGGTCATGCTCCTCAGGAGAGATACAGGCAAGATGGAGGAGAGGACGCTGTAACGGGTAAGGACGTGTGGCGGGCTTACAGGCCTGGAAGGGGAACCCTTTACCAGATGCCCAGAAATGAGACTCAGGCCTGCTGGTCTGACAGCTCTCCTGGGTGGCCAGCTCAGTGGGGTTAGAAGGCAGCAGCAGGGGAAGAGCCCAAGCGACATCAAGCACCAGAGCTGCGGCTCGGGATGATGCCCTCTGGGCCGCTCTGCCCACGCGGAGCCTTGTTCACGCTACCGTCTTCTCAAGCGAAAGCTTCCCCGACAGATGCGGGATGATGTGCGGGGTTCAGGAGAAATTCAGCCAAGAAAGAAAAGCAGCTGACAAATGCAAGGCCAGACCCTAGGCCCCGACAGGAGCTGGACCAGGAGCTTCCTTTCGAGGAGAGTGATCTCAAAGATAAGAAATATAAACTACAGCTGATCAGGCCCATAAAACCAGGAAATTTATACAAAAGGTCTCATGACAAGAATACTATTGGTTTAAGCAAATAAAGAGTAATCTTTAAAGTCAAATTTCTGCTTATGAAAAATAACATGATGACTGAAAATATCTAACCTCTGGAAAAGGTATTATCAACTCTCAAATAGATGAGGTAAATTGAATCAGAATTTTCAGAATTCAGAGATAAAACAAACATTTTTGCTGTAGGCGACTAGCATGCGTGATTGTGCACACACTCAGCGGGAGAAAGAACGTTCTATTTAAACTTGATTACTCACTGGCTCGGCGATGGTCGTCCCCCTTAGAGCTTATAAATTAGATTTCGCTTTTACAAGGCCAGGTAAGAATAACTGGAGATTATTAATCCAGTAATACGCCACACACAACTCAGAAATGAGCCAAGCCACACAATTAGTACAGTTCCAGGAACAAAACTCAGGCTGGCATGTCTGAAGCGGAAGGGGCTCGCTCCTTCCTTCCAGACTTCCTCTCACGTCTCACCGTGCCCACCCTGAGAACTGAGCGGGCGTGGATCTGCGGGAAAGGACAAGCATCTGGGCTAGCCTTTACAGTCTGCCTCCCCGGGATCTCCTTCTTACTCAACGTAACCAACTCAAGAACTTGCAAAATGACTGCAACCTGTGGGTTGCAGGTAAGGTCTCACTAAGGTCTCTGCCCACAAGCTCACATGGTTAAGTGCTTGAAACAAAACAAAACAAAACCACAAAGCCAACAACCACCCCAAAATCAGTATCTGTTTACAGACTAGAAATATATGGAATTCATATGTATTTCCTTATAGCAGACAGAGCGGCCCTCAGGACGGCCTAGGACAGCTGCGGCAAGGGTTGAGTAACAGGACAGAACAAATGACTAAGGATGTTTCCCATTGGATTCCTGATGCAAAGGCTTAGGCACTGGTGCTAGACAGGTCTCAGGTGATCCACAGGAAGACCTCACTGCCTGCACTAGTTCCTGCACATTTTAGCAGGAACATTACCACACGCCTGAAAATACTGATACACACACACACACACACACACACACACACACACACACACACACACACACAGTGAAGGTAGCTTTGAAAAGCTGTTCTTTTTGCCAAAAGGCTGTCCTAGAACCTAGAGGGTTGGCAGGGTCACTGGCCTAAATGGCTTCTGTTGGTCTTGCTTAACCACCAATGGGGCAGTGATGGTATCTTATTCCTCTGGATCAGGCTCAACTTTACAATTTGATGTGACTGGCTAATTGGCCAGAAGTGAGGGAGGAGTTTGTCTCACTAACTAGCTTTGATAAGAAGAAAAAGAAACCAAACCAAAACAACAACAACAACAAACCATTTCCCACATGTTTGCAAGTTTTCTTGTAAAAAAGCAAACACTACAGAAGAAGAAAAGCTGAGAAGGGGCTGGTGCCTGTGACTGAGCCTCTGTGACTGAGCCTGGGGCCTCCTGAGGTCACAGGAAGCCCTGTGTCACAACCCCCTGAGCAGGTGTTTTGCCAGGACCAACCAGTGGGGTACACTCCATCCACATAAGACTCCTTGAGAGGAAACTTATCCCACACCTTTACAGAAAAGATAATTTGGCAATTCGCTAGACAGACATTTTCTACTACAGACCAGAGTTAAACAGATACAATGTAAATTTCAGCTTTCAATTGTAGTTAAATAATTTTATGCAAATATTCCTTCATAAAAACCGGAATGTTACTCATAAATTTCTGTAATTCTCTGCATGACCTACAAATATCTTCCCCATCCTCCCTTAAAAATCCACATCATTGCTGAAACAAGCGACAAGTTCTTGTGTTCGAGAGCTCTGCAAAGGCACCAAAGGCATTTCTGTTATTCAACAGGCTGATCAAGGAAGCGTCAAGAGGGAAATATAAAGATGGTGGCTTCCTCCACGTTCACATGTCATCAGAATTTCAGTGCTGACTAGACCTTGGTGCAACAGAAGAGCAATAAAAAAGATATAATTTTTATATTACTGCTATACCCTCTCGGAACTTTTATATGTAAATGACACAAAAGCGTTCCCGCAGACCCTGCAGTTCCTTGTGGTCTCAGTATGTAGAACTATCCTGAAGCATCGTAATAAAGGATGCAGCCGTGCTTTAAGCATTCAGCCTGGGTAACACTCCCCCAGAGGACAGTTAGTCAGCGGGGCACCAGCTCCCTTCTTTGGTAAGTTCTGTCAGATCTGTGAGGCCTGCCTTGCCCCGCATCTCCTCACAGCTAAGGCACCTTCAAGCTGCACTGCTTGCATTCATCTTGCTGGAGGGCTGGCAGCTCAGGCTGCAGCAGGGCTCTGCAGGGCGGGGCCGTAGTTCTTGCCCCCAGCACCCCCTCAGCCTCTTTCCCAGTGGATGAAGGGCAAAGTGTCTTCATAAGTGACGGGCTGAGGTTCTGCTGTCACACTGGGTTTTCTCTGTTTAATGCCACCCAGAATACCGAATATTTTTCAACACAACACAACTGATGAGAGCTCACTAACAAGGGTCCATTTAGTTTTAAAAGTCTCCGTCTCAAACATCACAAAAACCTGCAGTACCTTCTTTTTAATTTTTAAAACCATTTCAAGGTAAGGTCTCTGCACACTTTACCACTCTGACCTTACATTCCTCATTGTCCCCAGGAAAAATCTCAGTCTAACTCAAGTGACTGGGGAACGAAGGAAATACTACAGACAGCAAGAGGCATCGTATCTGACTTGTCTATGAATACAGCCCAACGATGAGCAGCCTGATTTCTTCTGTGGCTGCATTAAGTCAGAGAAGGAAAGCACTTGGAAAGTGTCTGAAGACGGCGTCAGCAATCACTTTGAAAGAGTTACATGCAAACACTAAGTCTGAGCTTTCTCAAGCATATACACTGCAGGAACCTCCCTGAAAATACTCACTCTAATATTTATGAGTCACTACATCAAAATTTCTTTGGCTTTGATGGTATGGCGTTCAATTTAGCACATGTTAGCCCAGGATAAGTTCAGTCAACACCGGAGACATGATACTGACTTAGAGAGCTGGGAATAAGCCAGCATATTGTACTCCCTTGCTTAATTAAATAAGTGGGTTTTCAGAAAGCAAATGAACTTCCAAATACCCCGAGCCACATCTCTCAGTACAATTAGCTGCTGGTGCAGAGATCAGCCCTGACGGTGAGCTGCCCCCCCCCCCCCCCAGCACACGTGTGGGCATCCCTTGCTTAAGCGTGCCACATGAGGACACAGGATAAACAGAGTTAGGAAGAGAGAAGACATTTCAATCGAGGCAACAGGCACAGGCCTCATTTGAGGGTTTTAATAGGACACAGCTAATGATTTCTCACTGTGGCGTCCCGGGGGCTTAAGGCCTGTGTTAAAATGCCAGATCACAGCTCTTCAAAGTGCTCAGTGATCTTCAGCAGCACGAAGCACTTGTGCCCCCCCCCCCCAGAAACAAAGAAACAGAGAAACACACACACATCATATACAAACATAGAAACACATGCACATCATACATACATGGAAACAAAGAAATACACAGAGAAACACACACCCTACACACTCAGACAACTCACACAGAGAAAGAAACACAGAGCAGAGCAGCACACACACACACACAAGCAGACACATATACACCACATACACACACCTTCAACCAGACTCTAACTTTACGAACACCGACTCTTATCCTAAGTATGGGACAAAATCAGGATGGATTCCAATGTTGGAGAGCGAATTAAAATGACCTTATAAACAGTGCCGTGGCCAACATAATCCAGCACATGCAAATAGCCCAAATATTTACCACAAAAGCTCTCCTGAAACTACTGCCCCAGCTGTTACATTTTATGAATGAATTCTCCGCCTGACTATGGAGCAGCACCTCAGGGGGTCAAGGGCCCAGCCTCCTCATTAGCTTCGTAGCCTACTTGAAAAGTACCATAAAGTAACTTCACACCTTCCCTGCTTCCTTGGGCACGTAACTTCAAGCATTTGATACAAACGCACCTTGAAGGTGATATTTAAGTTGAGCTAATAATTGGCACACAAGGTAAAAGCCCTCAGCCACTTAGATTCCCATGACTTCCCTACTTCCTGGGCTCGCAGCACAAACCAAATTGCAAGCAGCCTCCCCAGGCCCCTGCTCATTTGTCTAGCTGGCAAGTGGGGTTTTAAAAGCATAGAGTTCCGGTCTCAATGTGAAACATGAAAGAGGTCAGAAGACAGTCCACAGAGCAAATCCTCAGATCTGAGGTCTGGAAACCACCCTTTCAGCTTTCGCATCCAAAGCTTTACCTCCTCATCCTACGGGACGATCTAGACAATGCACAGCCACCTGATGTGTGAGGTTGGCCTGAGAAAATATTCATCATGGATGCAAAAAGTCACAGGCTCCATGGATGACAAGAACATGCCCCAAAGCCAAGGGAACTACATGGAAAAATGTGGGTCAGACTCCACGCCACGCAGATAGCCAAGAGGCCCTCTGAGAGCAACCTGCCCCTGACTCATTTGCAGTTCTGCCCAAGCAGTGATTGCACTGTGGGCAATTCTCGTTTTAAGGGGACATTTCTGGGGTAATGAGCTAAGCTGACACTTTACACGCGAGGACTTCAGTCTTAAGCATACCATTATAAATGTTGTAACGCAGCACTGCATTTCCTCAAAAGAAGAGAGAGAAAAGTAGGCGGGGCATCTTGCTTTGGGAAGAAAGGGGGTTTGGTGGGAGGGGGATAAGTTAATAAGGGATATTATGATCAAAGTATATAATGTATAGACCTGGAAAAGAATAAATGAAATTTAAGAATCAGCACATAAAGTAACAGCTAGTTTGGAAGGTTTTAAAGGTCTGGAAGTGAAAACTGTGTGTGTGTGTGTGTGTGTGTGTGTGTGTGTATGTGTGTGTGTGTGTGTGTTACAGAGAGAGAGAGAGAGAGAGAGAGAGAGAGAGAGAGATGTGTGCAGTGTATGTGCAGATGCAATCGCACGAAGAGGCCTCTGGTCACCTCAGGGGTCTTCCTCCGTTCCTATTTATTGAGACTTTCTTACTCACCCATGGTCTAGCTACCCAGCAAGCCCCCGGATCGTCCTGTCTCCACAGTGCCTTGCTTTTCATTTGGGAATCTGAATTCCGGTTTTTATGTTTACCCAGCAAGCACGTCACTAGCTAAGCCATTCCCAGGGCCAGGTGAGCATCCCGAACTTGAACTATACAGCCACTGCAAACACAGAGGGGCGGGTAACACAGGCGTGAACCACGTCACACGAGAAGCGGGTGTTTCTCACTGCATGGGCCTTTTGTGGGGTGGAGAGGTGAGACAAAAACACTCTGAGTTTTAAACTCCTCCTGGTGAATTTTCTGCTCGTCCATCACTAATAACCATCTCCAGATGTGTTGGCAACATACGGGCCTTTTTTTTTTTTTTTTTTAACCACAGCACAGAGTCTTGAATTAAAAGTCAACTTGGTAAAAGAGTTTATAACTTTGGTCGTATGAACTTCGGAATTAACCTGCATCTGGAAGTAACCCTAGCCTTTGTTAAAGTGCCTGGGAAAAGCCTCGTAAATAATTTTAAGTGTTAGCAGTGACTCAACCCTGCTGCCCTGATTTGGCACCTGGGACATTACAGTTATTTGCTCACTGGAATAAACCACAGGGCACTGTGTGATGAGCTCACTGTTCTACCCTCCAGATGTTCCTCACCTAACACGGAGGGCAAAGCCCTTCCCATCCTTCAGTCAAGGCCTAGGCCAGCAGTGAAACACTAAGGCTCACAGGCCAGAGAGGCTGACTGCTGTCCTTCAACCACTGTGAGGAAAGTAATGTTTCCAACGCAAAGGACAGGGCAGGAAACGGAACTGTGTAGTAAACTGCCAATGGCGAGGCCAGTGCACATCTACACAGAAAACTGCAGCTGGTGCGCAGGATCGAGACTGCAAGAAGGTAGTGTGTACCGTGGGCAGGTGCTGTGTGCACTGACACACTTGGACTTCCTGTCAACAACCTTCAATGGAGAGACAAACAGATAACTTATGGTGAAAAAGCATCAAGTTCTATGGTGGAGGGGTAAGGTGGTATGGGGGTAAGGTTGTGCGTGGGGTAAGGTGGTGTGGGGGTAAGGTTGTGCGTGGAGTAAGGTGGTGTGGGGGTAAGGTTGTGCATGGAGTAAGGTGGTATGGGGGTAAGGTTGTGCGTGGAGTAAGGTGGTGTGGGGGTAAGGTTGTGCGTGGAGTAAGGTGGTATGGGGGTAAGGTTGTGCATGGAGTAAGGTGGTGTGGGGGTAAGGTTGTGCGTGGAGTAAGGTGGTGTGGGGGTAAGGTTGTGCGTGGAGTAAGGTGGTATGGGGGTAAGGTTGTGCGTGGAGTAAGGTGGTGTGGGGCTAAGGTTGTACAGGTGTAAGGCAGCATGTGCTATAGCAAACACAATGGCCTGTTTTCCCCAAGGGATACTTCTTGGGAACCACTGTGAGAGGCAAGCAAGTTCTGGACGGAAGGCAGGCCCCTTGCAGGGGTACAAAGCTGGGCACCAAGGGGGTAGGGAGAGGGAGGAGAAGGCTGGGCGCAGCCTAGGATGTGAGCTCACTGAGGGGTGGGGAGGCCAAAGAGGGATAAGGCTGAAGCAAGCACGGAGGCAGCTGGAGAGGGACTCACTGGGCCCCAGTGTGTCAGAGACACTTAGGGTGCGAGGACTGAGAACCAAGGCCAGTCCTGCAAGTGGTCTTTTAAAAAAAGATTTATTTATTTAAAATGGGTATGCTGTTGCTGTCTTCATGCACACCAGATCCCATCCCAGGTGGGTGTGAGCCACCATGTGGTTGCTGGGAACTGACCTCAGGACCTCTGGAAGAGCAGCCAGTGTTTTTAATTGCTGAGTGGTAGAGGATGAACTGAGGTTCCAAGTGTGAAATTTTAAGAACTGAAGATTGAATATGCCAGGTACCGCTGGCTGGGGAACAAAGCTGCATTTCCCGCAGACAGACACGTTTTAATACAGAATGAAGCAGATACGGAAAGAGTAAGGAGCAAGGCTGAATGAACCGGGGTTGGGGGGACCTGCTTCAGCATCGGTGTGCTCCTAGACTGCAGTGATTTCACGAGTGCGCACGCTCACACGGCTCTAAGTCACACGGCCCTACGCTCTACGCTCTGGACTGTGGTGGCGTCACCAGTGTACGTGGCGCTGAGGCAGATAGGTGTGCGCTCTCCAGCCCGTGCTAAGGTCCTGAGGGTGCACAGCTCTAAGAATCAACGCACAAAATGGGTCTCAAGTCTCAAAACATCAGGCTGCATCCTAAAGCCGGCTATGAACAACACACACCGCTTACATTTTATATTCTACTCTAAAACCATGGGCGCCCCAGGGTCACCTGGTTATAACCCCTGAGCAGAGGATGGCTCTGGACCATGGTTTGGTGTTCTGTAAATATCACCACAGGTATGGACCTATAAATATTAATGACCCATGTGTTCTGAGAGGAAATTGACAAACTAACAAGGTCTGTAAATATATATGATTTAGACTCTGTCTCCTGATTCCCGTTTTTATCACTGAAAACATACTATAAATCTTTAGGACAGAAAAGCCATCAATACCACCTTTTGCATGTCTCATGGTGCAAAACGTCACTGTTTATCTTAGAAGTTCAATGCTAAGCATGCAGAAACCCTGAAAATAACACTTAAAAACAAAAAGGCACAAGCCCTCGGGAGACGTGTATTTCTTCAACAGTGTAACAGGGAAATTCTTTAAAACAGCAAGATACATAGAAACTGCAAATAAATTAGCAACTTAAGAAAGCAATGACTGAAAAACACACAAGTCACAAACTGTAGTGAGTCCGTGTGGAATAAAGACAAGTTTGTTAGCAGAAAAACGCTGAAACTTGGTTGTCTAGGTATTTTTGTATTAACTTTATAGCCTTCCCTGGATTTTAAAAGTTTGTTTGTTTTGAAAGTAATTTGGCCCACGCACGCCCCGCCTGGCCAGTGGCGGGGATTCCTGCACACCCTGGCCAGGCCTTTGCTGGCTCTACACCTTGGCACAAGCCACTGCTCTAACAGTCATGGAGGGCTGTCAGACATGGGGACAGAGAGCCGCAGACTCGGCTCCTTCATTCCAGGCTTCTCCTGGAGTAGAATATAAAATGTTAAAAAGGAAGCCTTTTGCAATGTACTGTAGCACCTGGACAGTTCCTGAGTCTGGCTGCAGTCTCCACATGTTATTGGGTATTTTGTGGAATGCTCTTTAATTTGCTACTGTTTGATGTTTCCTGATCATGAGCCCAGCGTTTCTAATTTGGGGCAAGCCTAGAATAGAGGGGACACATATCCCTCGGGTCTTGTCTCAGCAGGAATAATGCAGCTGCGTAAGAGGTGTGTGGCCAAGACGGTCCACACAAAAGGGAGGAAGTGAGGCTCCAGCTCCTAGGAAGGCCACGCAGCTGCGCTTCTGCTGAGACCACAGAGGACTCAACCCTCAGAAGGCTAGGTCTGGAGCTGCACAAGGTCCTTCTCCTTCAAGCTTTGTCTCTTAGGTTTCATGTTTGTCCATGGATTTATTTTATCCCGCAATAATTACTAGCACAGTGTGTGTGTGTGTGTGTGTGTGTGTGTGTGTGTTTGTACATATGGAGGCCAGAGGTGTGACATCAGGGTTTTGAGAACACACTGATTCAGGTAGACGGGCGGACCACCGAGCCCCAGGGCTGTTCCTGTGTCTGGTGCTCCAGTCCTGAGATTACAGAGACTGTAACTGGCTTCTGCATGGTGTTGGAGATTTGTCCTCAGAGTTGGCGAGCAAGAATGTCCCCAACTGAGCCATCTCCCCAGCCTGATCCTTCAGAGTGTGTGACGAAGTGTTGTCCTTACTCCATTCCTTTGCACGTGGTCAGGACAATCTCGCTCACATACCTGATGTGTAAGGTGTAATGTGACTTCCTTTAAAATATAATTAGGGTGACACTTATCAATACCAAATGACACCAAGGCAGCAAATGCAATGTCATGGTTATAAAATAACAGAGGGAGGGGGACTTCCTTTACTGTGCTGCATACACTGGGGAGGAAGATAAATTAGTAGAACCACTCCGGGCAATCATTTGTCAGCACTTGCTAGCGCTAAAAGCACATCAATTATGTAACTCAACATTGCATTTGTAAATTTACCATTCCAGTTCTGTACACAGACATGTCTGGAAGCAGAGGGGACCACTTCCATATGAGCTCACGTACTGCCACGGCCTGAACGGCCAACATTATAAAAGATGCATACATATTCAGGAATACCACACAGCACTGAAGTTAAATGACCGAAAGCTAGGAAAACAGTGATACAAATGTCATAATATGGATAGACGATAAAGCGACCCTACCCTTTGTCACTCACACCAGAGAACTGACAGGGAGTACTCACTCGCTGGCATGGCGGTGGGCATCAAATAGCCTTAGCAGTGGAGAAACTAAAAGTGAAGTGGTCCCTTCCTTCTTATTTACTATATTTTTGAAAACACTACTTCCACTTAGTTTGTACTTGTTTTAAAAATAGTTTAAATAAAATATAACTGTATCATTTCTCTCAGTCCCCCCCACAGTCTTCCTCCACCCTATGTTCCTCCAACTCAAGCTGATGGCCTCTTTCTATTCTCTATCGTTACACACATCCTACAAAATGGTCAGCCCTGAAACCACATACACTCAACAACAACAACAACAACAACAACAACAACAACAACTAAATGGACTCAAAGTTGGTTTTAGGCAATCAGCTTAGCTAGGGACAGATGGAGATGATTTATGGAGACTTCCTTTTTGAAGTAAGATCCAATGCACGCAGGCGTCTTCTAAAAGCCCGACTAAAACATGAATTTTCTTATTTGTTGTCATGCTCCAGAGGCTCACTTAGATGAGAGATTTCCAAAATGACTTGTTTTCTATTGTCCTATAAGGCCGGCTGGTCACTTACTGTCTCAAGTGTTAGCATTCCAGTGTTAGCATTCCAGTGCACTTTTACATAATCATTTTTTCTAAGAGATATAACCACTTTCTGTTATTTCAGAAAGCTGCTTGGGAGGGTGACCATAAGCCCAGTCAAGGCTGCAGATAGAAACTGTAAGCACTAGTAATCATAAGCGTGATCATGACGAGGAAAATAACCCGGTCAAAGAGGCCTGGGTTGAGCTGCTCCACACTGCACGTCCTCTTGTTCCTGCACAGCCACTTCTAGGCCACCTCAGCGGCTGCTCGGAGCACGGCCCCACACACTGGGACAGAATGCAGAGATTCTCCGAGGGGTGTGCAAGAGACAGCAAAACAGACACAATGAAAAGGTGTGGGGCCACTGACCCCCCTCGGCCTGGCATCTCTGTAACCAGGTGAATCATACATTTTCAAGCTAAATTGGACTTTATTCCAGGCACCAGTGTCAATGTATGGCAAGAGCGAAGATGTTTTTCCCACAATCCCCCTCTCTTGCCTCACTATCAAAGTCAGCTTCTGCAAAGTTCTTGGGAGATGCTTATTTTTCTTTTGAACACTAATACCTTTTCTGGTACCTGGAGGTGGTCATTAAAAAACTATCGGCTCTGGAAGGATAAAAAGATGGCTGTGTTCACAACTGTCTCCTCTCACGCACATCACGTGCAGGATGAGGGCAGACAGTCTCACGGGCCACCACGTATAATGACTGGTGGCGCAGTGACGCCAGATGAGTCTGCGGCTACAAACAGCGCAGCCTACACCAGTATCTGGCGTCAGGAGAAGGGCGTATTCCATGTCCTCTATACTGTGGAGTCTCCAGGGACAACAGCATGAGGGAGTTCTCCAGGGAGGATTCTGTAGCAAGGTCAGACAGAACTCATAACAGGGCTCTCATATTTCCTCAGCTATTGTTTAAAAGGTTTCTTAAGCTAACGAGCCTCAGTTTCACCTTACAAACAGTGGGAGAAATAATACTTCTGTCTTAGTAAAGATTAGCTAAACTATAAATACAGAATATTAAGTACCCATGTGCTGGGTCTCACTTAGCCTTTTGTAACATAGACACTGAATGTAATTGCCACTGAGTAAGAGATGGAACACAGGTGAAGGAAGACACAGCACTCGTGCCAGCGTGACGATCAGGTGTGAGCACACACACGAACACCTCCGCTGGGAGATGGGACCAGCACAGCTCTCTTTTGTGGCTGTAAAACATTTACCAGACAGCTTTGTATACATGCGGCAGAGCGTGGAAATGTGGAAGCCACGGTTCTCTGGCACATCTGCTCATGCCTACACTGCCCAGCAGAGGCATGACGTGTGCCACGTCCACGTGGACGGTGGAAGCCTGGCTTAGGGTGCCTGGGTTCAAACCCTGTCTGTGCCACTCCCCAGTGGGCACCACTTAAGTTTCCTCATCTATTTTCAAAACTGGCCTGTCTCAAAGACACCGAGAGAAGTATGTGTTAGTAGAGATTCATTTAATAAGCATTGGCCATCATTTTGATTATTCCTTATTGCAGTGTGGAGATAAATTTAAAAACAGAAAATAGCAAAACTGGACAGTACAATGGCAGACTAGAAATCACTTGGCTCTTGACTCAGCGGGCTCCTTAAAACATGGATTATTAGAATATCTTATGTTAAAAACAATGTGATTTCACTGGAGAAGAAAATTGAGGAACAATATAAAATAGATTTAGAGACTAGTTTAACCTAGAAAGCACAACATACATGACAATGCAACCCTCCACTCACAGAGCCATGTATGTGCACACGCCCCTTTATGAATGTCAAGAGGTCCAGGCTGAAGCCCGGGAAGTGTTAATGGTGCTCCTGTGGAAGGCAGCTCAAGGCCAGGTCACAGTGTTCCTCACAGAAGCCGCCCTGGAATGTGAAGGCACATTTGCCTCTCTCCCCTTCAGGCAGAACACACCAGCCTGTTCTGTCATGGCGGAAGTGCAGAGTCAAGGCTGACCAGAGAGTGGCGAGCTCAGCCTTGGCGCTCCCCACCCTGAGCGAAACCACGAGAACAGCTTGTCATCTCTCTCATCTGAAGAGTTCTGTGTAATGTTACCCAGTCTTGTTTACAACCAAAGGTAATCACAACCAAAAGGCAATTCTTTGTGAACGCTTTTAAAATTCCAGGCTTGGAAGTGGAAGACCAAAAGGAGTGGAGGTAAAGGATCTTAGAGGACGGGGGATGGGGTTAATCCAATAACCAGTCGCTGTTTCCCCAAGGACAACTTGTCCACACTTCCAGGCTCCAGGAGCAGTAGGTGCTACGAGACTTTCTCGTATCCATCGCAGATCAGACTCCCTGTCCTCCTGAGGCCTGTCCTCTTCAGAATCCTTCCCAGTGCTAAGCAGACTCTGTTCGCCTCTGAGGAAACAAGATCTTCTTAGAAACCAAGCATGGAAAGGTTAAGGAGAACTATGTAAGAACCTGAGGAGAGGGGCGCAAGTGGGAGCGCCAGTCGGTGGGCTGCACACAGTCGGTGCTGAGCTGAAAGGCTGCCAGTGTGTGGGCCTCGGGGCTCGGTAGGTTGTCTCTGTACAGTGCCAAACTCCCACAATATTGTTATGGTTCGAAAGGAATTTCTCACAAGAGCTAACAAAGGCAGAAGGTCATAAATAAACCCAGCAGGGCTGCCTTGTCACTTCTCATTATCAGCGCTGCCAGCACTTGCTGCTCTACAGCTTCTTACAGGTTCATTTAAGTGTGAGTTCCTCCTCGGAAACGCACATCACCGTAAATAAGACCATCTTAACCTACCCAGAGAGAAGTGAAAAGTAAGAGGGCAGGCGAGCACCGAGCCAGCGCTGCCAGCAGAAGCCCGTCAGGAGGCCATCAGGGCCCGCGCTGCGGCCCGTGCCTGTGGGGCCCGTGCCTGTGTGGCCCGGCTTCCGGCCTCACCCATGGCCCTAGCAGTGGCCAGCAAGCCACAGGCTTCCTCACCACAGGACCAGGCTGAAGTGCTGTGTCTGGGCAGGACTTGAAGCAGCGCCCCTAGGCCGAGCAGAGCAGGTGCTGGCTGTCATCATGGCAGTGACAAGGCGAGGTGACATTTACCATTAACTTTATTTAACTGGCAACAGGAAAGAGGGGATAGGGAAACTCCTCCTAGGAATTTCATTAACAGTGGCAGACTAGATTCAGGGCACCATACACTATCTTTAAACAAAGGGGGGAGGAAGAGAAAAACTTAAGAGCAAAAACAAACAACAACAACGACGACAACAACAAAACAAAAACAAAAACAAAAAACTCGAAAAAATAAAAACAGAAAATGAAATGAGTGACTGGAAGCATCACTGTTTCATTCCTAACCCTGCCACATGCCACATTTCCTTTGGTAAGTGAAACGTTTCTTTGCCTATAATTATGTATACACATATAAGGACCAATCTACTCTTCTATATCAAGATGATGTGTAAACTGACAATTTCATAATTTATGCATCTTTTAAAATTGTAGTCGTAAATTATATCATTCATAGCAGGAGAGCCATGGGACCTCCAATGACAGGAGCCTGGCTCACAGGCTGGGAGGCAGGAGTGTGCAAGGTGGGGGCCGAGCCTCCGGGCTGTGCTCTGAGGAGGCTGGGCCTCTGACTGCCAGTTATCACGGAAAGGTGTGTGTGTCTGTGTGCAGGTCCCTCCCACTGGCTGCAGCCTCTCATTACCTACCACTCAGGATATTAGTAACAAGCTGGTGTTGAATTCTTCACAGAGGAAACTCTCCATGCTTGCTCTAGCATTCAGACAGGATCACTCTTGGAAGACAACATTCCTCATACAGGAAACAGGACTAAGTGACAAAAGGGGAGTTCTCGTGTCAGGAGTGGGAAGAAACCCAGCTAGGTCTGCGGGTCTGTCTTTCCAGGGGCAGGGAGCCTAGAGAACATTCCAGACTCCTGCAAGAAGTCAGTGCTGCTGACCCTGATGCAGGCTGCAAACATTCTGTGAAATTCATCTGATTAAAAGCTGTCTAGCCAGCCTTTGATGGCCAAGGGGACAATGGGTGACCACCAGCAGTCTTCTGAAACATGTCACTGCGTATGTAGTCAACGTTATTTCAGATAAACGTGAGAGATGGCAAGTATTACATTTTACTCCCTGGAAGAGGCAGAGAGGGGCTGCTAAGACTTGCACAGGGCCATCATGACTGAAGCCCGGGAAACCTTTACCTCCCGCACTGCGTGTTTAAATGAGAAGTGGGTATTTATAAAGTCACGGGCACGCTGTGACCCAGCTCACACTGGGCTTCCTTCCGTGTGACAGGTATAGCTATTAGCCCACTAGCACATCATCAAACACGGCAAAGGGTGTCTTATGTGCTTGTTCATGTGTGTGTACTGTGTACTTGTATACAAACATGCAATGCTGGAGCTAACAGCATTCCCTAAGACTTAGAATTTCAGTTTTTAAATAGCACACAACTGTCTCAAAATCTTGTTTCATTTAGGAAGTACCCATATAACTTTGAGATAAACAAGGTGGTAGTTCATGCCTGTAATCCCATTACTGGGAGGTGAAAGCAAGGACGGTTACCGCCTGTTTGGGTCCAGTTAGGACTTCAGAGTGATTTCCAAGTCAGCCTTGGCTATGGTGACATCCTGTTTCAAAACAACTTTGTAAGTGACAGAAGGAGGAGCCAACATGCAAATGCACCCAGCAGTTACGGTGTACTGTGCACAGCACCAGAAAGTCTTATGACTTCTGGTGACTGCAAATAGATCTTCTATATTCTGACTTTTCCCTTTTAGTGTGTCTTAATGTATTCTCTGGTTTTCCAACCCTTTGGACTTGCAAACACAACTCACTCTCCCATCTCCCTGGAAGTGGGTCACACAGGGATTACACACAGCCCTGTAAATCAAGGGACCATAAACAGATTCACCTGAGGACAGTTAAAGCACAGTTACAGCCAGTTCATACACTACCGAGCCAAACCACCTGATCTGGACAGCATGCGCCAAACACAAGAACTCACAGTCAGGGTCAGAGGGAAATCAGACAGTAATATATTAGATGAGTTTATACTGAATGTCTAAGAATTTTGCTAGAATTGATCAATCATCAGATCCCTCCCCCATTCTGTATGCTAACTACCCCCAGGACTTATAGGAGCGACACACACGAGAACGGAGTGGTGGAGACAGACTGCCTTGTCAGACACTGAGCCGTGACATTTACTATGATCTAGCACAGTCCCTCAGCCTGCAATGGATCCCTTCTGCAGTGTAATGTGATAAACAGTTTATTACAGTGCTGAGTTCTAAAGTATCTACAACTGTTTTAGATCTCTAACATGACTACAGAAGAAACTGCACTTGAGCGCCCGAGAGCCAAGCCTATGGCAAAGCTGATCGTGGGTGCTCCCCACTGCACAGACCAGGGCACAGAAATATGAACCAAGGGCGGGGGCGAAGGGGCAAAAGAAAACAGTAACAGCACAGGCACTGCGACATACACTGTGTGGCCGAGTGGCATACACATGCTTTCTAGATGGCTGGATTACAGAGATCAATGGCACAATGGGGGGGGGGGGGGGAGCAGGAAAAAGGGCAGGCAAAGCCTGGGCCGGAGTCACAGTCAGTGACATCATTAAGAGCAGTTTATCTGCCGAGCTAAACACGCAGGTGCACAGCCGAGCATGAAGGCGCCATGATGAGCCTTGGACATGGAGGTCCTCTGGGCACACACAACCCTGGGCCACCAGGTCTCTGTACAAGAGAACTGAGACCCCCTTCTTTGACCTGGGGGTTGAGGGCGACTCTGCTTCAGCCAGAACCTGAATACCTCAGGTCAATTCAAAGCCTAGTTTGTCCTCATGAATTTGTCACCAGAGCCCCCAACTTGGTGCCCTTGCTAAGTGCCCAGAGATTCTTAGACTTGCCCAGTATGTGGGCCACATGAGAACGATGCAGGCCTGGTGCTCTGGGCCTGTGGTCGGGTTATGGCTCCCCTCCCCTCTTCTTCCTCCTCCCCAACCAGCTAGTCTTCACCACATTTACTTAACTATCTGTCCTCCATCTCCTCATTGTACTGACAAAGTACCTGGATCCTGTTAGAAACTACTGAGAATATAGCAAAACAGCAGCTCCTGTTCACCAGGTACATATGTACGTGCGTGTGTGTGCGCGCGTGTGTGTACACACATACTCACACACATATTTAGCCACATAGCCTCTCCCTGTTTTTTGAAGGGGGAGGAGGGAGAGAGTCATCGTGCCAAGTATTCAAACTACTTTTAGGGGCACATCTGCCGCCATCTTGATAAATAGGGACAATGAACGTGCTTCATGCTTGACCAGTGGGGGTCAGACTTCAGTCTGCCTCTCCCATTGCAAAACCGGGGTCAAGGTTTCGTGGTCACTACTCTCAAGGATGTCTCCCTCCCTGTTGCTTCTAGTCCAGCTCCACAACCAAAGGGAGGAAAAAACAAGAAAAAAAAAAAAAAAAAAAAACCAAGAAAAACTATCCTGGCATTTTCCAGGAGACCCACTGCTTTCCTGGAATGGAAAGTATTCTTTAATAATCCAGGTGCATTGTCTTCTCACTGGAAAAGACAATCTCAGTTCTGTTCTATTGGAAAAAATCAAGCCTTCACTGTGATTAGATCCTCCATCTCCCAGTGATATAGAAAACAGAGAGACACCACTTCTGGCTTCCTAGCAGAGACTAGTGCACTTCAGGTGTGGCAAACAAAGCCCACCCTGACTCAGGTAAATGCAGATTAGTAAGAGCACATTGTAGCAGCCAAGTGAGACAGGGCTTTGCCTGAGGAGGTCATCTCACTAAGGGCTCTCTCATGGAGTCTTTAGGGAATTTAACAGGCATGCTAAAACTAATGTGCATCCTATTTTATTTTTAGTAATCAAGATACAAATAAAAATCCAGAGTTTTATCCAGTCCTCTGAATGGTTGGACTAGTGAGCCGGCGTGGTGGTATCTCTATCTGACCCAAGAGCTTACATGGGAGACAAGGAGAAGTGATTTATTCAGCCCCAGAGCATCTCGAGGCTGAGTTTTTAAATAATGTTTTAAAAAAGAAATGGAAGGGTAAAAAGAAGGCTCAGAGGTTAGAAGCACTGGCTGCTCTTCTAGAGGTCCTGAGTTCAAATCCCAGCAACCACATGGTGGCTCACAACCATCTGAGGCCGTCTTCTTGCATGCAGGAGTACCTGCAGACACAGCTCTCACACACCAAATAAATAAATAGGTAAATAAATAAATAAGCAAGCAAGCAAATACTAAAAAAGAACAGAAAGGCAAAAAATGAAAGAAAATGTTTTTTTTTTTTGCTTTCTGCATTCTTTTTAAACTATCGTGAGTTGGTTTTCAATGCAAAGCCTCCTGTAGACATCTATCACTATTGGGTCATTAAAATTTCATCTGAATGAATGCTGACACACGTTTCCCAAGTTTTGTGGCAAAAGGCCACACTGAAGAATTGGCTTGTTTTCCACAGTAAGACTGGCATGGCTGGCCAGCCACACTACTGGCATTTGAAGTAGGAATGACTTTTCCCCAGGGCAATGTTGCTCTTGGTGGCCGGGCTGGGAGAATGGTTCAGGCAGGCACTGAGTTTCTGGCGGTGTACTGGTGTACTGAACTAAGGAAATGACCACACAACTGTGTGCATTTTGAGACAATGTACCAAGCTAAATACTACAGTCTGTACAGATTCTGCCTTTGTTATGCCTGCATAAAACTTACAGAACTGACCTCTGCAGGAGCCTGAGGCCACCAGCCTGGGCTACATTGCCAGACTGCGAGCGGAACCATCCAGGTGGCCTCCCTGTTCTTCGACTGCTGGCCCGACACGCTAGCATACGACACACTACTCTTGAGCATTAACTTGAAAATAAGAAGTCTAGCTTCCAAAACAGCAATGATTCCAGCTCTAACAGATGTTCTTACAGGCACATAATGATTTGACCCCTGACCCCACGGCCACGACTATTTCAACCAACTAATGACTTCTCAGCAGGGCTCGGTTACCTGTTCCGGTTCAAGCACCAACATGCCTGTTAAATCAAGGGTTGACACAACTGAGCTTGATGCATTGTTAAAGGATTTTTCAAAATTTAAAATGAAAGTAATTAACAGTAACACACATACAAAGAATAATACTGTCTTGAGTAAGCACTGAATCAATAATACTCAGGGCCAGAATACTTCTAGATTTAAAATAAAAAACAACCCAACAAAGAAACCAGGGTAACTCATCTTTATCTTCGTGTGTGCGTGGTGAAGCTCCCACTTGACAGGCACTAGCCCAAGTTATAGGGAAAGAGAAGGACTTGAAGGATGAAACTGAAGACAAAAGTCTTCAATATTCGCAGCGAGAAACCATCTATTCACAACCAGAAGAAATGTCAGAAAAACTATTTACAAATGAACACAAAACAGTGTAGCCTGGGAAAATTACATTCTGTTCTTTTACATTACAAATGGAGCTGTCCAGCTGGGAGCTGGAGCCCTGGCTCAGTGGTTTAGCTGGTTAAGAGCCAGGGCTGCTCTTCAGAGAACCCAGGTTCAAATCCCAGCATCCACATGGGAGCGCATGAAACTCCAGCTCCAGAGACCTGACGCCTTTCCTTCTGGCCTCTGAGGGCATGGCACAGATATGAATGCAGGTGAAATACCCAGATACATAGACAATGAAATAAACTTAAAAAAAAAATCACAATAGATACATCTGAGCAAGTCTTCTGGGAAAAATAGCTTTGAATTCTCAATGTTTACAAACACCTGGCGATTTTCAACTCTTGAAAAACTGATTTTCAATGACAAAAAATAGAAAAAGAGAAAGAGTGATCTCTTTTAGGGCATCTGTTATTACTAAAAACAAACATGGCAAATAATTATTACCCGTGTGTGTAAGGTGCATTAAGGGGACAAGCCAGCTCCCATGAGAACAAATGAACTCACTGGCCTATCAAGGGAAACTGCTTCATTCCAGGAAAGGCTGCGTAGCCCAGAAAGAAGCCCAAGGTCCCGGGGACAGCAGCAGCAATAGCAACACCTTTGAGCCTGCTTTGTGGCACCCCACTGATGAGACAAAAGTGCTCGGTGGTCCCAGAGTTTAGCTCAACTTGAGTACGGGAAGGTACCAGCGACAGCCCCCCCAGCACAGGCTGCTGCTCATCTCGGTCTGAGCTGGGGAGAAGTCAGCTCCTGGCTTATGGTTATTTGCTAAAGTAATGCTACCTGTAGCAAACAATGCAGATGTGAAATTCTCCTAGGTAACAGCCATTTGAAGTTGTGACAAGAAATAGATTATTAGGGATACAAATGAGCAGTCATTCTATACACAAACAACCATCTTGAATAAACTCGGAAGACGGGCTTACTGACAGGGCACACATCCCGGACAGCTGAGCCTCACGTTGGTAATTCAGATCCATGCCTGCTAGGTCAGTTCTGTCTCTAGCACCCGTGGCTGTAATCCCAGCACTGGGGAAGGGAGTGCAGAGACAGGATGACCCTGGGACTGAGCGGCCAGCAGGCCTAGCTAAACTGAGGAGTTCCCGCTTCAGGGAGAGACCCTGTCATAAAAAAATAAGTTGTCAACCTCTGGTGCGTGCACAATCAGGCCTGCACTCACTCATGCACGCACGCACACAGCGTGTGTCAAGCACTTGGCACAGGGTGCAGTATTTACTTGTTCAGTAAATGCTAATCCCCCCTCCCTTTCCCCAGCACCACATATTTCACAAGGGCATAAAGAGGATGATTGGCAGCTCATTCAGCCCGAACCACAGCTGACCTGTCTCGGCACTCGCTATAATTACAATCCAGGAACTAAGGATACTTTTAAAGGGAGGGAAAAAAGCCACCACATGAGACACTCTGCATATTCCTCAAATCACCAGGTCAGAACCGTCCAACTGGCTACATTCCAGTCTAACTCAGTTCTTTAACGCATACTCTACCACACCATCTGATTAATAAACGCCTTGTACAGCTATTTCGTTCTACAAACACATGGCAAGTTCCAAAGTCAACTCAGGAGAGCGGCAGTTGGTGGCAGAAACCAAGTGGCCCACAGCAGCAGCCAGCAAAGCCTCCCTGGGTGTGGGGTCTTGGTTTGCAGGACCCAGACTCTGGGGGCACTGGGGCTTTGCTGACCACTGCAGATCTCCCAGTGGGGCAGCTCTCCTGAGCTCTCCTCAGCATTTCTGTTTCATGTACTGTTTCACGTTCCCTCTGAAAACCCTGCATATTAGCTGCTGTGAAAATTTACCATGCTGTCCCTTCCATAAACAATACTTCCTTACCACACAACAGGACAGGAAGGCTGCAGCAGAGACACACCCTGAAGTTACCCTTAATTGGACTGTATAAAACCAAAAGCTGTGCTAAGTTTTGTAGGGCCGGGCAGAGCTGCATAGAGATCAGGGTAATCCAGTAAGATGCTGGATCCCATTAAATGTGCATTTCAGAGAAAAGACAACCTTTTACAATTATTTTGTGTGTATGGGTATCTTGCCAGCATGTATATCTGATGTGCCACTTGTGTGCCTGGAGGTCACGAGGTAAGAAGGATGCCAGGTCCCTAGTCCTGGCCTTACAAGTGGCTGCAAACATGTGCATGCTGGGAGTTGAACCCAGGCCCTCTGCAAGAGACGCTAGTGCTAGTGTTCTGAATTCTGAGCCACCTCTTTGGCCTGACAACCAATAAATTTTAGTGGAAGTATGTGTTATGTGGTACTTGGACTCACACTAAAATTCTAATCAGTGTTTCTTTGAAAGTCAATTTGTCCCAAACCTGGCAATGTTATGATGGGAAGAGTCATGAAGAAGCAGGTGTTAAGTAAAATATGTCCGACTAGTGCCTACTCCCACCCACATGTGATGGACAGGATATATTCACCTCGGATCTCTTTTGCCTGCAAGATGTGAGACTATCACCTGTCACAGTTACCTTGCACATCTCACAAAGGTGGAAGTAACAGTAATACAACACCAGCAGCAATAACACGAACACGGCCCTAAGAGGCGCCCGCTGAGTGGCGCAGGCCATCTTCACCATGCTGTCCAGCACTGCATGCTATCCACGCCATGTGCAGTTCTACAGCATGAAGTTGCTCCTGTTTGACAGCTGACAAAGATGCATTCAGGTGGGGCCAGGCTCTAGACAGCATCCTTTCTAATTTATTATAGTTTAAATAAAAATACAATCAAATGCAGGCAAGACGCTCAACTAGATGTTCTTATTACCATTAAAAGGCAGGAAGGGGATGGTGTGGGGGTGTCACAAGAAGCCAGCCAGCCCGTGCAGAGCCTATGCATATGGGGAGAGAGTGGGTGCAGGGACCGCCACCCCAACAACAACAAGCTCCAGGGAAGAGGCCATAACAGATCACCTGTGAGCTAACTAACCAGAGACTGACCAAGTTAACCTCGGTGTGGACAAGGAGTTTGCTGAGACGGAAAGGACAGACGAAGCTCAGGGAAGCTAAAGCAAGGAAAGTAGCAGGGGGCTAAGGACCAGAGCGAAACCAGGAAAGAGCAACTGGTTACAAGCGGATGCTCAGGCCCCTGAAGAGCTGAGTCTCACAAATGTGACGGCCAGGGCTCGGGGATATTTCACATTTGCCCCTCCTGGACCTAAAAAGTGAAAAGCCTCTTAAAACTGCAGCGGCGGCGGCAGCGGCGGCGGCGGCGGCGGCGGCGGCGGCGGCGGCGGCGGCATGCACCTTTAATCCCAGCTCTGGACAGGCCAAGGAAGGCAGATGTCTGAGTTTGAGGCCAGCATGTCTATTCACCATGCTCTGGGACAGCCAGGACTACACGCCTAGAGACCTTGTCTCACACAGATTTGATGTGCCTGAGTGCTTTGCATACATGCATGTGCCTACACCACAGGTGTGCAGTGCCTACATCACAAGTGTGCAGTGCCTACACCACAGGTGTGCAGTACCCACAGAGGTCAGAAGAGGATTCTGGGTCCCTGGAAACTGGGATTACAGATGACTGAGTATGTGTAGTGAACCCAGGTCTTCTGGAAAAACAGTGTGTGCTCTTAACCACTGACCCATCTCTGTAGTACCCAGGCTTCAAAATGATCTAAGATAAATCTAAATCTGCATTTGTAAATTAGGTTAAAGCTTCTGGGGGATTGATTTCATCTCTAATGAAGAGTATCGACTGGGGAAGCTGATGGGGTGACTTGTGCCAGAAGTCACTTTCTTCTGCATGTAGACCTGAGACTTTACATTTACTCATCAAAGGATGGAATGTTTGTGCCAAGATAATACACTATTTGGCAATTATTTTTTCTTCTAGATAATTATTCATTTCTAACACACACACACACACACACACACACACACACCTGTACACAAATCCAAGCACCTGTAGCGGCATTGTTGTTCTGATGTGCTCCCAGACTTTAGGGAAGGGTTCTTCTAGTGCTGACTTACCGTGCTGTTTAGTGCTGGTGGTATCCAGACAGGGAGCTGGCAGCAAAGTTCCTGCTTCACTAATTACATTCTTTTCCAAAAGTTCACCCTGCATAGGTGTCCAGGTAATTGCAATTAAGCCAGGAATCTGGTAACTGGGAACTCAAGTGCCCTGCCAGGAATACACTTCCTCTAGATGTGCTACCCACAGAACTACCTCTCTTGGAAAGGACAGACTGGTGTGAAGGTGGTGCAGATGTAGACTAAGCACCAAACCCAAGAAAATGACAACACCCGCTCTCCCTTAAGCCAAGGCTAGCTCATTTGAATTAGAAAGTGCTCTGTGAGCCTAGAGCCAAGAGGACAACCCAGGGCACAAGCCCTGCAGCACTCCTGCCATCTGTCTTGGGCAGGGGCTTCTGGGCTGCTTCTAAGCTTGCAGCAGAACTGGAAGGTTAAAGAAAGGAAGGGCCAGGAGGAGCCCTGCTGGTCATCCGAAACCCACCCTGTTCAGAGGGCCAGTTTCACTGCTGGAAATGAAAGGTCGCATGAGCTAGTCCCAGAAAATCTCTGCAACCGACAAAAACCTGTTCCTATTAAGAAGTCAATTCTATCCTTAACAAACCTCGTGCTCTCTACAGCCCTCTGGATACTTACAGATGACTTCACTAAGAGATAAAATTTTAAGACATCAGCCCATTAGGAAAAAAGCAAGGGTGCAGCTTAGTGGACTCTTCATCCACATGGCAAGCACGGCTGCCAGGTTTCTCCCGTGTTCCTAAGAATGGAGCAGCACGCCGTTCCCATCACCTCCAGTCGCCTGCGTGCTGGAGACGGCACACAGAACTGACAAATGAACACACTTCTGTTTTTTAAGACTCATTTCATCACCAAGGCACCATTGGTCAGCATCTTACTGAACCAACAAAGCCACACGCTCCTCCTCCCAGTTTCTATCTGAGTTCCTCCTGCTGGTGAGACTTTGAGTCTTAAAGGACTCAGGGCCCTTCAACACCTCCCTGCCTGGGCCATGCCGTGCACTCTCCTAGCACTCAGGGTCACAGGGACCCTGTAAGAGCTCCTGGCCCACCGCTTGAACTGCACTGCAGTCAGAGCTGAAGCCACACCTTGCCCTAGTGTCCCCAGGAATGAGGGTAGGGCACCCCAACAAAGGACAGGCTGTGCCCTGAGCAGGTGCTTGCTCCTTCTGAGCACCAACAAGGGCCACCTCAGAAAGCCAGCAGAGCTGGCTGAGGGTGTGGTTGAACTTCCATGGTAAGCCCCATCACTGGGGCGGGGGTGGGGTAGGGGTGTGGGGGTGTGTGTGGGGGGGCGGTAAAAGAGAAACAGTGCGTGCTGACATTAGGAGTTCATCTAGAAGTCAAAAGCCGTCCACACAAGTCAGTCAGCTGTTCGTGCTCGGGCCCTGTCTGAAGCCAACCCTCTAAGACTTTCTTTTAATCTGAGAGTAACTATTACATTTACATTTTGACACATTTTCCCAAATATGAGTAATTAAAAAAATATCATTAGACCTGTCTCAAGTCTTCTTAGCTACACGTTTAGCTCTGTGGAATTCTTCTCCAGAAGGACTAAAATCAACTACATAGAAATCCTACTTAAAATATACAGTTTTCCTTGAGGGTATTCTGGAAGGAACCAGATGTCAGCCAAAGTAAATTCACCACATCTCGGCACAGAGTTTTACGAGGAACAGTAACCCTGAGTTTTAAGAAGACAAAGACATAGTTTAAACATATATATTGTACCATATGTGGAGTCTATTCACAAAATTACAGAATATATTACTAATTACATAGAATGTTTTAAAAAGTAAATTTTATTAAGTTTCTCATTTTATATCCCCAAAATGAGTAATTGACACTAAAAATCAAAATAATCATTTCTTTAAAAAAAAAAAAAAGAAGAAAAGAAATTTTTCCTCCTCAGCATCTCGTCTCTATGGCAATAGTTCTCAACCTTCCTGATGTTGCCACCCTTTAATACCGACCCTCATGTTATTTCATAACATTATTTCATTGCTACTTCATAACTGTAATTTTGTTACTGTTATGAATTGTAATGTAAGTATCTGATGCACATCCCCCAAAGGGCTGATGACCCACACACATTGGGAACCTCCGCTCTAGGCCTAAGCAGTCTTTATTATTAGAGTTCACCACACACAGGCACTGTAGGGAGACTGAGGCCATCAGTGCCGGTGGATGGCAGCACTGAGACCATAACCGCGGAACACCATTGTATGGCTGGAGCACTATACAACCGCGGAGCACCACTGTATGGCTGGAGCACTAACCAGACTGGTGTGAGAGCATCCCTTCCAGAGGCTTACAGGACCCAGGTATGAACTAGGCTGGGCAGAACCTATGTAATTAAGGTACTGATCAGTTGACTCTTAATTATCAACAGCTACTGTCGAAGGTGGGCCTGGTCTCACAAGACAGAGCTTTAGAAAAGGTGGGTGGGGCAGGAAGCAATCCTTGTGCTGGACTATGAAATGGAGCTGCCAGGTGGCAGAGACTTGCAGATCTCCTCCATGAACTGAGTATGTACTGTGCCTGACCCCCCCCCACCAGAAACTGAGAACTTCAGAATCACAGCCACACACGGGAATTCTGCCAACCAGGGATAAGAAGCCAAACTCAATAGTCCTGTTAGATCTGCTTTTTGAGACCCCGAGCAGAGGTTTGCGGTGTTACTGCTTCTGATGCTGCCACAGGCAGCAATGACTTGTTAGAACTGCTCTAGGCACCCGGCCACCCAGCACCACACCTGGGACCCTCTAGGAAGGGACGGGCTGTGTGCTTCTTTCTTCCCATGGTGCACTCTGCCCTAGCCCATTCCCCATTCAGTGGGCGCCTCAGTAGAGCAGCGCCTCAGCAGAGTGGCGCTCCCTGGTTAGATCTTCTCACAAGCCCCAGTTCCAAGATTGTGACATGGCCAAAATGGACTGTCAACTCCTCATGGCCTTGAAGCCAGCTTTAAATACCAATATGAGATTGTATGGAGTAACACACCCAAATATTAAGAAACAAAGTGTTTCTCTTAACCCAGAATGGCTAACAGGCAGCCCAGCAGAACAGCAATCACCTCTAACTGAGCGGTCAGCTAGTCAGCGATGCTGAGGAGAATAAGGACACTGGGCTTAGGATGCTTCTGGTTACGAATCCATATCGTGGTCCAGCATTTCTCAAAGGGCAGAACTTAGCCTAACACAAGGAATGGCGACAGCATGCGGTTCCCGACATACAGTTCTTTTAACCACAAACCAAATGTATAGTGAGGCATGTTACATCAACCAAACAACAAAAATCCATAGAACATGAGCTCTTTTTTTAACATACAAAACAAAGTAAACTGTTTGGGTGATAACTCAAAAAAGTCCATATTTAAGGGAAAAACTGGTAAACATTCAGGCACAAGTTTGCAGCGTTTAATAGTTGCCGGGTGGGGAGAGGAGGGGGAGAGGACAGCAGACCTGCTTGGATTTCTTTTGAGGACATCAGGAAGCAGGGGGCTGACAGAGCAGTCAGTTAGGAACACTAGTCCCAGTCCCCACGGCAGCTCAGACGGTTTGCGTTCTGAAATGTGGAGCTTACATCAGGTACAACTCAAGTTTCCATTTTTAGATGGAAATTGCTGTTTATCTCAGCTCTGTTCATTCAATTCTAAATTCCTTGAGACTACACAAATGTTGATTTCCTTTATATCTTCTTTTCTGTTGCACAAGGTTCTGTTCTGGAGCTATGAGAGTCCATGTTGGAATGGATAGACGGTATTCAGATGGAAGGTTTACTTCAAGTGTGAAAACCAAAACAAAACAAGCGAGTAAGGAACAATAACAGTGATGGGAGAGAGGGAGAGAGGAAGGGAAAAACGGAGGGAGGGAGGTAGGTAGAGGGAGAGAGAGAGAGGGAGAGGGGGAGAGAGGGATAGAGGGAGGGAGAGGGGGATAAAGAGAGGGAGGGAGAGAGGGATGGAGGGAGAGAGAGAGGGATGGAGGGAGGGAGAGAGAGGGGGAGGGAGGGAGAGAAGGAGGGAGAGGGATGCCAACTATATTGGAAGAAGGTAATCCCCCAGAAATCCTCCTGTGACTGGCAGGATGCAGTCTCCGCGCCTTCAGATGCACGGTTTCCATACAGACCCACACACACCTGGCGCTGGGCTTAGAGCGACTGCTTGGGCAGTGCTGCTGACTCAGCAGTGGGCGATGCTTGGCTGGCTGGAGAGAATTCAACTGTGCCCAAAAACATCACCACCTCCATTTCACAGGAACACCTGCTTGCGTCACACCCTCCCATCCCATATGCCCGCTGCCTCACCCACAAGATCAAACAGAGGTTTTGGGTGGCGTGGGGACATTTTCAAACGCTGTTGGTTGGTGTGCTACACGATTTGCTGGGAAGCCCGTGTGTGCAAGGCCTGTCTTCCTTGAGAGCCACCCACTTCTGCAAACCGCTGCTCAGGCTGCATCTGCCAAGTGTCATTTTCTACCAACTGAACAAGACTATAACAAAGCTAACACCAACATCGCATGAATAACCTCGAAGGCATTAAGACCATACATTTAAATAGTGTTGAGAAATGTGGGCGGAGACTACCACGGGGGTGACAATGGCAAACAGCATGAAAAAGGAAATTACGCTCTTGCCCATGTTTCCAGAAAATGCCAGTACCTAGCTGGCTCCTGAGACATGCGTGGACTCTGTACACTCTCACTCATCACATTAGTATTCTCTTGGTGGTAGAAGCAGTCACTCTTCTTGTCTCCCAGCCTGCACTGATTCAGAAATAGGCCCACAGAATGCATGCGCTTCGAGTCTTCCATTGGAGAGATGTGAACTCAGAAACGCTGCATATTCCATTAGTGGAGCTGAAGCTGTAGATTTAAGAGTTCACCAATCACAAACATTGCCGTCTACGGTAAAGATGATTCTACAATTGTTTTTGCTTAATGCAGAATGGTTTGTCTATTCTCACTCTGCTTATGATTTACTGAACTCTAAACTACACTTTTGTTTGTATTTGAATTGATACAGCAGCAAGATGCCGGAAGCCCCCAGTGCCTGTGCCCATTTCTATTTGCTGCCTTGGTTTAAGGCACAATTTCCTTTATTTCACTTTTCCACAAGCCATAAAAAACCTCATTTCTAATTCATCCGCTCGTTCAGCTTAACCTCTCTTCTGAGCAATTAAAGCACCCTGCGCATCCTTCATCCATCACACAGCCAGCTAAATAATGCACCGCGCCCCGCTCATCTTTTATCATCCCAAATGACAGGTATTAGCATATCTCCCCAGTCAATTACAGTGCAGCAGAATAATCACTGCATAATTGGGCGAAAGCCACTCTAATCACCAGCCCTGCAAACGCACAGAATAAAAACTGAGTGGCAGTTCAGACAGGCCTTGCTCTTGTCCGTGACTCCAGCCAACGAGCCTGGCAGCGCTCCATTTCCTTCCCTTCAGCGCTTACCCTTTGGGGAGGTCAAGTTCTCCACCGCATCCTCTGTACACCAGAGAGCGCACGCACGTGTTACACGGCGTACAGACGGTAACCGGTCCCAGAGCGGATCAGAAAGCAGGACCCACTTCGTGAGAGTGACGTCAGCAGGCGTTTTGGGTCATGGCTGAGATTAATTTCTATAAAGGTTATTACTGTCAGAATTGAAGACCGTTGAATATCCGCACAGTAAAAAAATGCTTTTTGCATCTCAAGTAATCAGGATTCCTCAGTTTCTTCCTAGATCGCTGAGCGGCCACGAGGACTAGGCCTTCAGGCGACTGCTGCTGTTCTTGCAGCAGCACACGTGAGACATCCCTGAGAGCCACACCATCAGACACTGCTCACACACAGACGACGAAGAAGCTCTGCCTTTGCCAGGGGTGAGCCTGGGTGAGGGAAGGCATGAGTATGCTTTGAGGAACTTGCAGAAAGCAACAAACTTAAGACACAGTCAACATACGCATACGGATCACTCATACAACTTCCGATTCGTTTAATTTTAGAATACTTTCCAAGGTTTTATTAATTTACCATGTCTAATATAGGCTACTCAGTCAAATCCATACTTAATTCTCATTTAGTAAAATATATCTGTTCACTATTTCATTTTCATACCCTCTTCCCCACAACATGCAGCAGAAGCAATTCTGGAATGGGCGTGTCCTTGCTGGAGAGGCGGAGGAAGTTGAACATTTTTTTTTTTTTTTAAGAAAGGACGTGACTAGGGAGCACTCAGGCCAGTGATTTAAACAGCTGAGCGCAGCTCCAGAGACCAAACAGGGTTTCTCTACAGTTTAGCGCACTGTGCCACAAGGAGGCCTGGCCCAGCCCTGTCAGGATGTCTCTGCCCTTCCTCACGCTCCTTACTCGAGTTTCCAGATCTAAACTCTCACACGGCCGACAGCACTGTGGGCAGCATACAGGAAGACCACACCTAAGCTGGCAGTCCGCGGTGGGCACTGAGCACAAGGCGCATGGGGAGACAGGCCGTTGGCTTTCCTAACAGTTCTACCAATGGCAGCCGAGGCTCAGCAGACCTCAGTGATGTGTGCACCAGATGACAGCAAGGTGAGCAGGGCTCACTTGTCCCGTCTGTGTCAGAGTTGTCAGTTTCCAAACGCCAGCCTGTGACACAGTCCAGCCCCTCAATATTTAAGAGCACACTACAGCAATCACACAAGACGGAAAAGCCAACTGCTAAAAATAATTAAGGCAGAATTGGGGAAAGAGAGTCCCAGTCCCCAGACGTTTGCTCACTTTCTAGTATACTTTTATGCTCGTTATAAAGTGCTTTCTCTGTATTATTGCTTCAAGAACTTTGCTGGCCTATGTTTGACATGAACCCCACAGGATACAATCCTTCAGTTGTAAAATAATAAGTTTTTTCTTTTGTGGGAATAATTGCTTTAAGGATTGATGAGAGGAGCATTGATATATCAGTATTAACTCAACAAGTCATTCCTAACCCTGCTCACATCTGACTTAAAAACCGTCCACTAATACAGTCTTTAATTCATATTACTATTCAACTTGGCTTCAAGGATCTTCCAGCATATTGGCTCTTTCGACACCAGCCACTTTGACATTCTCAACTGACTTGAAATACTGACACAGTCTGGGAAGAAGCCAAACTGCAGTCATGGGGAAGAGAGGGGAACAGCCTTCACCACAGAAAGAAACAGAGCTGCCTTCAGCTCGGTCCTAGAAAGAAGGTAAAAGATGCACACGATGGGCTCCCATCGTCCCCAGAATCTTTCCTTTCTTCTGCCTAGCAACACAGTAGGCAGCCTGCCGATTACTGACAAGGTTATAGCAATGCTATTAGGCCCCTTTCCACTGAAACCTACCTCCAAATGTAGGTGACCCAAACCAAAGACTAAGTGTTTGAAGATGACAGAAGATACATGTTTTTATTGTTACGAGAAAATTAAGCCCTCAAAACATACTGCCAAGATCAAGTCCCCTGGGAAAGACTGAGTCAGTCAGCCTCTGACTACACGAGGGACAGGTCTACCTGCACCCTTGCTGCCTCCCCATGGAGAAGACCTCCTTTGAAAGTCTCAGTGCCTGAAAGAACCACTGAGTTCCTAACAGCTTTTTGCAAAACTGAACAGCAGCTGAAAGGAGGAGGAGGAGCTGCCCCGTGCCATGGCAACCTGTGCTTACTCTGGGCATCAGCATCACTGGTCAAAGGCACACTCGCATCATGGTACCCAGGAGACTCAGGATAGCTATACCCAGTGCCTGCCATCTACCAGTCTGCGAAAGAAAAGTCTCCCAGAGAGGGAATTCACACTACACAAGAACCACGTGGTCAAGCTAGCTCTGACTTCTTGCATGTTGTGGACAGAGTCTAGAAATGGTGTACATCTTTGACTAGCCTGAGCCATCTACTGGGTAGTTTCCCCTCCATGTCAACCCTGCACACAACCTGTGATGCCCCAGGAGTTCAAGAAATGCACATATCTAGGTTGATGAGCAGTTTAAAAATTATCCCACCACTGGCTAGCTCTAAACCGTTTCCGGGAGGCCTAACACTAGATAAAGCATGTCGAATCACCAACAGTGGACTATTTTTACACTGTACAACTGAGGACTCTAAGACGCGGTGTAATGTGCAGCTTCTGGAGGACTAGGAGAGAACGTGACCTGGAGCAGGACATGGGTTCTTGTCCTCCTTTGTTACTGGAGAGGACACAGGGTTGGCGCCGTTACCTCTCAGCCTTCACGGTGGAAGAACTGAGAGGAATATTTTCGGTGACTCTTCTCTGAAAAAAAAAGTATGTATGTGTATACACATACACACACACACACAAACACACACACACATACACACATGTATATATACACGTATACACACACACATATATACACACACACACACACATATCTGACTAAGACTCTAGAATCACTCAAGGTGGCTTTAAAGAAATCTGGAAAGGAGACAGGGGTGGCAGAAAACAAAATTCCTATACTGCTCTCTCTTAAAACACTGCCTGACTTTATTGAATAAGATGTCTTTGGAGGGCAGGATAGACAGAGACAGACAGAGAGCTAAACTCCTAGACACGTCGTCTTTATTGTGACTTAGCAGGCAAAACTCTCTACTCTTTATTTAATACAAATCTGGAAATTAGGTATGACTCTACCTAATGTCTCTCAGACATTCCCTCATGGTGTCCCCAAGACTTCCCAGTCAGTGTCACCCCAGCACTTGGAAGGCAGAGGCAGGCAGAAGGCCTGCAAGGTCAAGGCCAGCCTGGTCTACACAGCCAGGGCCACATCGTGAGACCTTGTCTCAAAAATCAAAATAAAAACATCTTACATCACTCAGCTGAGACCTAGTTTTTTATGGTATTTCTATAACCAGCTGTTTTCTCAGCTGATTACTGGCAATGTTCAAGTGGGGATAAGTTGCCCTTGGTCCACTTTCTAATAAGTTTGTCTTTTACCCTCTGAATTTCAAATAAGTTGGCTCTCAGAATTTGTGTTTTTTCTGCGTTTATATTCATGTCTTGTATAAAGTCAGAGCTGAAAGGCTGAAATAGCCCGTGACAGAGACAACAACAGGAGGAGCAATGCTGTATCAACCCCTGCAGGGGCTGCAACCCAGGAACACAATTCCCTGAAAGTCAAGCTGTAAGTCTCCCAGCGACCAGCAGATGGCAGAAGAAAGGACTCGTGCAGCCAGCACTTTACATTAGCTCCATGACCAGGCAACAGGGAAGAAACTCGGTCCTCTGTCTCCATAAGAATTTCTAACAGATGTCAGCATTTCAGTTAAATTAAAAACACCAAAGCAAACCCCTCCTACTCAGTCCTGTGAACGTGTAAGAAATTTAAAAGCGCTTGTGGCTTGATTTCAAGGGCATTGCTACTTTAAGCACTCGGTCTGTTATGGTTGCATCCTCAGAGTTAACCAGGAAATTCATTAGAAAGCACATCTCAGGAAGACAGCAAGGGTGTGGAAGAAGTAATACCAATGGAACTTCACAGAAAGGTGAACAGACAGCTGTTTTAACAGGCTGGTGAACTTTGCAATCGGACACAATAATGCCCAGAATTTTACTGTGCTCAACCAAACATTCTAAACCAGAAATACTGTGGGAGTGGCCCAAGAGACACAATGTTTGTCCTGTTGGTGACAGCCATGCTTGCGTCCCTTTGCTGAGGCAACATCCACTCTGCTGCCCAGCATCTTGCTCCACTTGTGCCGTCTGTTCCTCTCCACTTAGCTCCTCACGGCTGGCTGTTAGCTACTGAGCCTTCTGTGAAAGACATTATGGTAATGTGTCTCAGAAATGACCTGGGTCTCTTATTTTGGGAGTAAGCTGACTGACAGTGCTCCCTGGGCACAGCTGTGCTCTCTAAGGCCACCACTAGCAGGCTAGCTACTGAAGTGTTACTGGCCAAACTCAAGGGATATTTAATTTTAGTTAAATTGTATTAATTTGAATTTGCATGGCTGTATGAGTGGTTAATTCATAGATCCAATGTCCAATTCTACACTGAGTGCAGCGAGGTCCTTCCAGGATGCTTAAATCCCAGAAAGACTGGGAAGCAAAGGACTTCTTGTGAGTTCTGGCCAGACTCCTTAATTCCTTTGATATTTGTAACTTTTAAATGAAGGTAGAATCCCAGTCTATTTTGTAGAATTCAGGAAGCAGATTCCATTGAGGTTCTTCTTCCGGTCCCTGCATTGCCACAGAAACACAGAACATGCAGAGACACAGATAGCTCTGTAGATGGAAAGCAGTAGCGTGAAGCATGAGGTCCATGAGTAAGACTGCAGAACTTGACTAACACGTGTACTTACTTAAGACAAACCCCAAGCAGCCTGCTCTCAGGGTCAGCTCTCCTCACTCAGCAAACACCCAGTGGGTAGCCTTCCTTTTAGTGGTGCTGAGGTGCAAGTGACACCCGCCACACTCTCGCCTGACCCACATATGGGCAAGTGGTGACGGGAAGGAGGCAGTGCTATGCCAACCCAACAAGGCTTTCACTCTCGGCAATCACAACCATTACACAATTGGACCTCTTGAGCAATCATTAACACGCATTTACTGTTACCCATGCGAGCCAATGAATAGACAAAAAACGAAGTCTCTAAGTGAACAATCTCGCTGGGAACAAAAGGCCACACGACATAACTGGGCCAGGCCTCATCACGCCGGCTCGCCTGCACAAAACACAGGGAAAGGACGGTGGCTCCGGAGAAATTCCAAATGAGCAGTGAAGACAGTGACAGCACAGGCTCTCAGGAAGCACACAGAGCAGCAGCACATGGGAAGAGGGGACAGGGGAGGGGCTAGGCCTCAGACTGAGGGGACCGGACTTGGGTGCAGGGATAAAGAACACAGAGTCTATAACGGGATAGGAAAGGGTGGGACCAGAGGAGACAGAGGGGACAGCGAGCTTCAGGTACCTTAGGTAAGATGGCCACATTGACTTAGAGGCCACCTTCTTTTCTGATGTCTATTCAACCAGATGTGCATAAAGTCACATGTGGGGCTAATTACATTCAGGATTTACTCAAAAACCCTGTTCTTGGTTACTTTAACTCACTTGGCCTTTTGTATTTCATAGCAATCAATTTTAGATGTACTAATAAGTAAGTACTAAAAATTATTGCCAAAAGTGATATGAAAAGCAAAGTGGTAAGGAGGAACAGTGTGTGTGTGTGTGTGTGTGTGTGTGTGTGCGCGCGCGCGCGCGCGCGTGCGCGCGCACGCGCGTGTGCATGCACACATCAAGTACCAGGAATGCCAGGGAACCAAGAGGACATTTATGTAGCACAGATGCCTTGATTCCTGTTCACTTTCCAGGAAAGGCTTATGTGACCAGGAAGATCAGCAAACAGGACCCTGGCATCGGCAGCAGTACAACACCAGAGACCTCAGAAGGTCGTTCCTGGAAGAGCTGGGGGTGGGAAATCCAGAGGGCACAGGCAGGCAGGCAGGCAGGCGTACATCACACAGAATGCATCCTAAAACACACTCCAGGCTTCACAGAAGGCTGCAAACCTCTCCCCCAAGAGGGCAGGTCAGGGGAAAGCCATGGCTATAAGGAGATGGAGTGAAGTGGCTGGACACCTTGAGGGGTACCACGACAGCCTCAGTCACACTGCTTCCTACTTCCTGTTCTTTCCACCATCTGTCTTGTTATTAGCATGCACTGATACTAATTTATTTATTGGTTATTTAGAGAGAGAGGTGTGTACTGTCTCTCACTGTGTGTGTTCAGCTAACCCATCAATTCGGTATTACTGTCCATTTTACTTTAGTCATTTATGACACAGAAGACACAGTAATGATATAAACCAGTAACCAGCCATGTTGGCTGCCCCTGGGACTGAGACCCTGTACAACTTATATTGGTTACTACGATCAAGTTTTGATCAAAAGCAAAGTTAACAACTGTCTCCAGGTTAGTTTCCTCCACTAATGTAGACAGGTATTGCCTGTGGTTTATTAGTAAGGCATTTCTAGTCGCGGTGAAGCATGTTTGCAAAAATACCCCTAATTAAAAATTAATTAACCATCTTAATTATACAAGTAAAAAAGAAAACCTTAAGAAATCTGAAACTACTTAAAAGTTTGGAACTCTGTGAGCCTCCCATGCCCCTGTTCCTGCCCCCAGAGTGCTGTGAGCCTTTGAGGTTTTTCTGAGGTGAGCCTTGGGAGGCAAGCAATACAGCAGCAGCACTCACATGAAGGTAACACCAAGCACATGTACAGCTGTGTGCCACCAGAACACCTGAAGAATATTCATTTCCAGTCATTCCTAACAATCACGTTGGCTTTATATGGCTTAGATGGTTTTCCCAGGAATTAGTCACCATATTCAGACACAAAAAATTCTTATCTCTGGGTCCCCACACAGCTGAGACCTTGTCCACCCCGTGACCCTGGATGCAAGCCATCTGACCTACCGTGAAGCTGACAGGTCTTAGTTTGACCTACAATAAGGGAATAACATAATAATATAGTAAGTGTCAACAATTAAAACAAAGAATGAAATGAAGTAACAAAGAAAGAAAAAGAAAGGAAAAAGCAGACGAATGTGGGGCAGACACATCACTGTGGGCCTGGAGGGGCTACGCCCTCGCAGAGATAGCCCTAACCTACAAGCAAGACAGTCCTTTTCATTCTTCTCAGCAATTATAATAGGAAGCTCGTCGATTAAATATCTACATTTTCTAAAAAAATAAGGCATACTTTCAAGCTAAGGTACATTTGCTAAGCTCCAGAAAACATTTTTCAAAACCAAAAGTCTTCAAAGACTTTTAAAAAAAAGTCCTATAGATCTGCAAAAGTAAAAGCATCTAAAACACTCTGAAGACCTGGACCAGTTTATTGGGAAAAGGTTCTTATAAATGTAATTTAGGTTTATACAAGCAATGAGACTGGACTGGTTCCACACATTCCAACCCCAAATGACTGGCTAGTGGGTGGTGCACCAGAGAAGCTGGCTCCACTAATCCTCCATCTTTTTACTGCAGTTATGAATACAGTGGGTTCTGGAGATAAGATCACAGGTTTATTAACTATGGAGTTTACATTCTACATGCATGCTGGGAATTAAATATGAAATCAAAGATTCAGAAGATGATGGCATTGTGTTAAATATTATAAATACTGAATTAACTGTGCTCAGAATTATAATATTTAGTAATTCCTCGCATGAAATATAAAAACACATTAAGCTTTTAACACATAAACTTAGAGCATTGATGTATTGGGTGTTAATTTATATTTTCTTTTTCACTGTGATGCACAATCTTAGTGAGTTTACTGCCCTGAATAGTGACTATTGTTGACGGGGTGGTCACCTCACCCTATGAGCAGAACCATGAGCTGTAAGCACGCTGAAGGGTGGGGTAGACAAGGCTGGGATAGCCAACACACCAGCTCTGAATGAGACCGTGAAGGAGCAGAGCAGGAGTCAGGCAAGAGTAGCCCAGCCGGTGCTCACAGGTTCCCACCAACCTCAATGGCCGCCCACCGTGCTCACAGGTTCCCACCAACCTCGATGGCCGCCCACTGTGCTCACAGGTCCCCAACCTCAATGGTGCCTACTCTACACTCAGAGCCCTGCAGGAAAGAACTCAGGCTGCTCTGGTGTGCCTCCTCATTTACATAGATGAGATGAAAAGGCTTTTCCACAGCTACCCTGACCCATGGTAGCACTCCTTCCTCCTTGCTCACTAGTCTCTGAATAATCCAGGCCTTCAAACCCCAGCCCAGGCCCAGCCACCCTCGAGAGACTTCCCACTGTTCTGCACCTGCACACTCTGCCTCCCCAGGCATTGGTACAGCAGGCCTTTAGCATGGACTGAAACCCACTCCAGGGCCACACATCTGCTTATGGGCCTTTGCCAAGCGTAGGCTCCTTCTGGGAAGAGGCTGGGTTTTAGATCAGTAGTGAAGAGAACAAGTAGGGATGAGGAATCAGTCTGCAAAGCAGGAGCCCACAGCCCAGTGCAGCAGGCAGCTGGCGGTCGGTGGTGACATCTACTCAGTTCCCCAAATGGATGTAGACAGTGAGGCAGGACCCCAGAAAACCTTGCTCCAGCACAAAGGTTATTTTGCTCTAGTCAATCACCACTACACAAAACTCTGGGTTCTAGAGTTTCTTATACCCAAAATTTAATCTTAATCACAACCTAAATGATAATTTAACAGGTGTTTTTGCTAACCACTGGTGTCTGATTAGAGCAGCAAAGTTCTGCATGAGAGACCACAGCAGGCCACACACCTTGAATTCCAAGGCTGCATCCTCTGAGGCCAACATGTCAACCTGCGGCCGTAAGGAGGGAAATTATTTAGGTACGATCGAGAACCCCTCTGAGCACAGCCCTAAAGGTCTGAGCCAGGGGAGCCAGCACTTGGGAAAAGGTCAGGAGGGCTTGGTGAGTTCTCTCGGGGCTAGTGGGCTGCACTGAGAGGACCCACTGGCCTTGATGAGCGTGGCTGCAGGCCCCTCAGCAGGGCCATCCTGCTCACATCCTGAGACGATGCTGCACAGGCTTTTGAACTTGTTACCGAGAGACAGGAGAGCGAGTTGAAAAGCAACCATGGGGCTGGGCGCCCTGCTGCTGCTAGTAGCTTCTTGTCTTTGCTCACCTCAGAGTGGGCAGAGTTGGTCTCTAGAATGCTGCAGAGCAAGAGCTCTTGAGGGCAGTGCTCTGGGAGAGGCAGGCAGAGTCTAGGTGCAAGTTGTAAAAAGATGGCAGAACTTCAAAACTGGCTGTCAGTCTGTGCAGTAGATGACAGAGCTCATTAACATGAATTTAAAAGCTGCATTGAACGAGGCGTGTACTGATAATTACTGTTTTTTTAAAACATAATTATTCAGTCTTGTGTATAAAGCTCTTAAGTTTGGCTACTGAAAGAGCCAGTATGAGGAAAGGAACAAGGAAAGGAAGGGAAAGAGGGAGTCTGGGTGCTCAATATCTGGGAGGCAGGGCTGTGGGGTTGGAAGCAGGATGAACCTGTCACTGGCCTGGAGCACAAGTGTACACAGGCCATGCCAACGTGTGCTGCTGATGACAACAATGCCAAGGAAGACTATCCCAGCAGGCTGACTGCAGCATGAAAATGAAAGGGTTAAAGCAGAACCACTGAGGAAGATCAGAGTCTGCCCCGCCCTGCCCCACCCTGCCCCACCTGCCCCGCCCTGCCCCACCTGCCCCGCCCTGCCCCAGTGGAAAGATGTCAGACTGGGCCCAGGTCTGACGAGATGAGCAGCTACTTTGTGATGGAGACCATATGTTGCTGATATCAAATATGATTTTGGGCTAAAGATTGAGATGTTGGCTCAACTAGAGTGGAAAATCATGGGAAGATCCACTTACACCATTTTTCTGTTTACACTCCAATTTCCAACGCTAACTGTTAGATTTAGAAGCAAGCCGTGTGGTAGATTTTAGCTTAGGATCCCCCTCTCACACATGCGCAGGGGCTTCATCTTTGAATTTCCTGAGTCCTGCCTTCTACAACACCAGGCTACTGGCCTCAAAGATCTTTAAAATTTGTATTTCTAATTAACAGTGAAGACTTCAGCTAAAAGCCTTTGGGGTTAAAACATTGGCAACTTAACTACTGTGGGCATTCTAGGACATCTGCTGGTGAACTGCACACACAGATCCTATCTGGCACCCTCTGCCACTCGATGAGGACACTAAACCCTGATGTGGGCATTTTCACATACAATTATTGCTGAGCATATCAAAGCAGAGACTGGCATCCACAGAGTGAGTTCTGCATATTTTAACAGATTTTAAAAGTCAAGTAGCAAAAAAAAAAAAAAAATCAGTAGCAAATAGAATATCTATTTAAAGATAAGGCTTTACTATATTTGACAACGGGAGGTGAGAGCAGGCGGCGCTTTCTGTGGAATTTAGAGCTCCCATGTAACCGTGGGAAAGGGTGCTTCAGCCAGCGGCCCTGCTTCTCTCTCTAGGCAGGATGAAGGGTATTTCAAGCCCCCTCACCAGGCTTTTAAAAACTCAGTTCACTTAAGCAACTTCACAAATCTGTTTCCTTCAAAGTACTGTGTTTTAAAACATATGCACCCTGGCTTACTGTCCAGCATTCTCTGTTCTATAAGGCTTTAATGTTAGCACCTATAGAAGAAAAAGGCCTACCTAAAAAACAGGAGGTTAGCTTTAATTTACTCTCAAGGGAACAGCAATGTCAGAGGAAGGTTTCCTCTCAGAGCATCTGTCTCTGCTGGAATGAGCCCCTCTAGTGGGAGCAGTGGAGTATGCCAAGTTTCAAGGATCCCTTCAGATCAGTAAAGTTAGCAGGAACCTGTCTTCTGTGTTACTTCTGTCATAAACTCTAAAATAAATGTTCAGAGAAAATTGATAACCATTTTCTGTCTCATCGGACAGAAACTATATATACAAAATGAAGTATACTTGTATTGATCTGATACATGATTAATGTTTTAACTATTTGCAAATGTATTTAATTTGGCTACTTTAGGTTAAAGGGGAAAAAATATGTGACTGGAAAAAAAGTACAATATCTTTTCAGTAGAACAACTTGACGGAACTGGAAGGTGTGCTTTGGTATTAAAGTGTGGCTTACTCCTATGTGCCGTAATCTGCATTACAAACTCCTCAAAGTAAACCTCTCCCCAGTTCATCAAGGCAGACATTGTATATTTGACCCATAAAAGGCCCAGGTTAAGGTCTCCAAAGAGGGGAGTTTCGTGTAAACACCCCAGTGAATGTGTGGGAGCATCTTCACGCATTTAAGTTCTGATTTCACTCTGTGAGAGTAAGACTGGCAGCATGACCACCATGAGAATGCATGCAGCAGGCTTATACAAAGTGCAGTCAGGGTGCAGTGCAGCTGACTGCAGGAGACAGAAAACTCTCAAGGGTTCCTTCCAGACACAAGTGTGAGGGCGGGGGGCTTAAGGTGACAAACCAGGCTGGAGGTTAGCACAAGCTATGCTTCCACAGGATCGGGGTTCAATTCCCAGCACACACCTGGAGGCTCCCAACTCCCTGCCACTCCAGCTCAGGCGAATCTCACACCCTCTGAAGCTGCTAGGCATGTACCTTACACTGACATAAATGCTGGCAAAGCCCTATGCACATCTTAACAAACAAACAAACAAACAAACAAACAAACAAGAGACTGACTGACTAAATGAACAAGTAGCAAAGCCCAGGTGGAGGCCCTGCACAATGATGGCAGGAGTTTAGGGAAACACCTACAAAGATCCCATCTGGAGAGAACAGAGCACAACAGCACAAAAGTCAGTGACAGCAGGGGCCAAACCCTCCGCCCTCTTAACTGCCCTAAGTCACCAAATCACACATCTCAGTGCCCTCAAGCAGGCCCATGCCCACCTGGGAATCCATCTTTAAGAGAAATCTGCTTTAAGGAAATAATTTGTGATCCATTGTTTATATATTAATTGCAAACCATATCATGAGTTAATATAATGCCAAATTAGAAAACCATATTAAATTGGACGTAGATATATAAAGAATGATTAAACTAGACAGTATCACATAACCGAAAAACCCAGTTTTCAAGAAATCTGACATGGAGAAATGCAGACACTGCAGTGAATTTCAAAAGCAGGGTTAAGACCGGAAGCCTGGCATTGTAAGTTTCCTCCACACCTTCTAGAACTCACTAGAGAAAGAAATCTTTCTGCCTCCAAGATTAGAAGTTTTCACCTGTTTTCTCTTAATAGGTTTATGCTTACTGTTTTACATTTAAATATTGGATGCACCTGCATTTATTTCAGAATAACAGGCCTAGGGAGTAAGCCAGGGCTAATTTTCCATTTCAATAACCATGATGAAGAATAATCCATTATTTTCTCCGAGGATTAGAGATACTGTATCTTTAGCATAATTAAATATTAAAGTGATATGAGTTTCGTCTCCAATTCTAGGACGCGATGGGAGAAGCAAAATTACCCAAGTGAGCTGCTGTTCAGTTCAAAGGGGAAACAGGCACGGGGGGGGGGGGGGGGGGGGGCGGCAATATTCTAAAAAGGAGTTAGGAAGCTCTTATGAAAAAGACGAATTTGACCTATACCCACGTCCAAGGAACAAAAATATAATTCTACTTATAGAATTTGCTATGTCTTACTTGGTTGGGCCCAAAAGACAAATATGCCAAGTAAAATCTTACTCTATTGATTGCTTTAAAGCAAATACCAACAAATCAACAGCTCTCTTAGCTATGTTAGGACTTTACACAGTACAAGCTAATTTAGTCCCTCCCCCACCTCTCTTTACCTGTCCCCCAAACAAACACCAACAGCTCACAGTGGGCTGCCATGTTTTCCTTTTAGACATTGCTAAAAGTAATGGAACTGGTTCTTACTTTATCAGCTTAGTATTTTTTTAGCTGTCTTAGTCAGGATTTCTATTCCTGTGCAAAACATCATGACCATGATGCAAGTTGGGGAGGAAAGGGTTTATTCAGCTTACACTTCCACATTGCTGTTCATCATCAAAGGAAGTCAGGACTGGAACTCAAGCAGAGCAGGAAGCAGGAGCTGTTGCAGAGGCCATGGAGGGATGTTCCTTACTGGCTTGCTTCCCCTGGCTTGCTGGGCCTGCTCTCTTATAGAACCCAAGACTACCACCAGCCCAGGGATGGCACCACCCAAGGGGCCCTCCCCTTGATCACTAATTCAGAAAATGCCTTATGGCTGCATCACATGGAGGCATTTCCTCACCTGAATCTCCTTTCTCTGTGATAACTACAGCTTGTGTCAAGTTGACACACACAACCAGCCAGTACAATTGACCCCTTGTCAACTTGACACACAAACACATTACTATTAAGCCTCAACCCTCTCTTATTCCTCCCCCAAGATCTAAATAACTTTAAAAGTTCCACAGTCTTTGCAAATTCTTACATATTAAAATTTCAATCTCTTTAAAATAGCCAATCTAAAACCCAAAGTCTTTTTACAGTTATCCCTTAACTGTGGGCTCCACTAAAATACTTTCTTCCTTCAGGAGGGAAACATATCAGTGCACAGTCACAATCAAAAGCAAAATCAAACTCCAACAATCCAATGTCTGGGATCCACTCACGATCTTCTGGGCTCCTCCAAGGGCGTGGGTCACTTCTCCAGCTCTGCCCTTTGTAGCACACACTTTGTCTTCTAGGCTCCAGCGCCTGTACTCCACTGCTGCTGCTGTTCTTGGAGGTCATCTCACGGCACTGGCATCTCCAAAACACTGCTGTCTTCCTCTGCAACTAGGCTTCACCAATAGCTTCTCATAGGCTCTCTTCATGATGCCAAGCCTCAACTCCTTTGCATGACCCCTTCAGTCCTAGGCCAACAATTGCAACTGAGTCTGCACCTTCACCAGTGGCCTTCTGTGGCCTCACAGTGCAGAGCCTCAGCTGCTCTTCATGACCCTTTTCAGGCCTTTAAAACCAGAACCACCTGGGTGACTCTTACATATTATCAAGTTCTGCTGCAGCACAAGGAACAACCCTAGCTTTCTGTGGAATACAGCTTCTTTGTGCTCTCAAAAAACAGAAGATTTCGCCTCAATGATGCTGGTTTGTTCTTAATCACTGCTAATTTCTTAGTTCCAGTTAACTAGCATCAATAGTCCCAGTAATGCAAAGGTTTCGCTACAGTAGTTCTGGTATCTTGTTAATCACAGCTGATTCTTCACAGCTAACCAAAACTACAGGATCTTCACAATCAAAATAGCAATAGCCCTGAGAAGAATCTTTAATCTTCTCTCTAAAATTTTACAAGCCAGGTTTCCATCTTCTGCACTGTTCTCAACATTTTCTTCCAAATTCCTACAGAACATCACACAAAGCTCTTAACATCCCAATGGCTCTTCTAGCTCAAAGTTCCAAAGTCCTTCTACAGTCCTCCCCCAAACACGGTCAGGTTGTCCCACTACGCTGGTACCAATTTGTCTTAGTCAGGGTTTCAACTCCTGTGCAAAACCTCATGACCATGAAGCAAGTCGGGGAGGAAAGGGTTTATTTAGTTCATCACTAAAGTACTAGCCTTTTTATTTTATAAGCCACTTAAAAAGTAAGCACATTAGAAACAGAAATCTCTGCGAGTCTTCCTCTTTCATTTACTAATTTCTTTTCTCTCCTTGCATATGTTCAGCTCACATGCAGTTCAGGATGAGCCTGACACAACTGCTTAGTGGCTCGACATCTGGCCACAGAAAAACACAACTGTCCACACACTGTGTGCTGCAAGACAGAACTACTATGCCATGAATATGTTTAAATGGGAAAAATACAAATCATGATAACAATAAATATTTATATGCTGTCAAAAACACACTGATTGTAGCTGACACTGAGTAACATGTTCTACAAATAGGCAAAGTGAGAATTTCCCTATTCACAAGTAACACGCTTGTCCTGGTGAGCTGTAGGACACTGGCTGTTTCTTATGTACCTGGCTGTTACATGTAAGGAGGAGTCAGCACTGCACGCACACGCCTGTGCAATTGCTGCTCTACACAGTAAACATACTTGCCCTCTGCTTGCTGAGGCAGGAGGAGGAACCGGGTCCCAGACAAGCACGTCCTCTGCATGCCGAGTGTGCGGAGAACGCCAGCACCACACACACACACACGGTGGGAACTGGGCTTCTCCAGCACAGAATCAGGTTCTCAGCCCTTTCAGTGTGGCCGGGCTTGGGATGGACCCGGGCCAACAAGCCAGAGCAGGAGCAGCAATACTGCGCTGTGTGTACAACGGGGAACCAGGAGGCAATGCACTGCTGGGTCATTCTCCTGAACTCGCCGGACACCTCGTGGGTGAGTCTGACCAGGTTTAAGGGGAAGTGTGAGTCCTGCTGCCACAGAGCTAGGGGCCAGTTAGCCTGAGAAGCAAGGCTCCTGTCTTGCTCATTGTTAGTGGGTTAAAGAAGGGAGACAAACCCCGGCAGAAACAGGAAGCGCCTAGCTGAACCTGGGTAAACTGGTGTGTAGGACTTCCATCCCAGTCCCCGAGACATACTCCTCACATGGGAGCTCTTCCACACTGCTGACAGAACACCTAAATGCCTGCCCTATGGGTCACTTACTTAGTAAATGCGCTCCTCATTTTACTACCTGAAACTTTCCATTTAGTTGTGCAAAGAGCTCTTTCCACACAAACAGAAATACTGGCCTACCATACTCGCTGTTACTGGAAGGAGTGCTCCAGACATGAAGAACTCAGTGTGCCGAGCAAACGCATGTGTGTGAATGAATGTACTGACTATATATAATACAGACGTGTGTGTGTGTGTGTGTGTGTGTGTGTGTGTGTGAACTCCTTGGTGTTCTCCTTACAACACAGGCACATAGGGAACAAGCTTGAGAACATATTCAACATAAGTATGTAGGTTAAAGTCATGTAGCATTTGGCTGGTGATACACACTCCTGGTTTACACACTAGTGTAAACTAAGGCACACCCCAGTCTGGCTGCACTTAGTAAAGTACACATCTAATGCACTTGTCTCTCTAGCTAAGAGTAGATTCAAATTCCTTGAAGAGAGATAAGTCTTAAAAAATGGTGGCCACACTACTCAGAGACAGAGCTATTGTCTAGTCTCTCTGATGCAAGTGTTTGCTAGATTTGAATGACTCAAGTCAGATTAGAGCTGATATTTTATTAAGGCTACAGAGAGACCGCAATCTTCCCATACTTAACTATTCATGTGAACCCGGGCTTTGCATTTTGGCTGGTTGCCTACGATGTGGGGAGTGGGAGGCAATTCAGCTCACACCACAGGCCACAGCTGGCCAGCGGTGCGACACACCTCCTCTATAAAGGCTCTCCCTGACCCAGAGCAACCTTCCTAGTTATGTGAACAATATGTTTGTGGACCCAGATACATGAAGGAAAACCCACACACCTACAAGTTAATCATATCCACACTGCCGCTGTGTATCAAGACAGGAAGCTGTGGCGTCGTGATAAAAGTAGGCCGATAAGGACGTGCATGTTCATAATTTCATTTGGTTTTTCAGCACAATATGTGTGCATAAATAAACTAGATTTTCAATTAAAAAATCTGAAACACCTTTTAAAAAGAAATACTTTCCTTGTAGATCATTACAAAACATGCCAGAGCTTCTAGAAGGTGACATGCTAAGACAGCGTGAGCAGTCTCCATGCTGGTTATATGGGCCTGCCCTCCCTTCGTGTCCCGAGTGACCACCTTCACTCACACGGAACTCTTCCTACATACTTGGAAATCCATGTCTACAGAAGCCAAGCACACTGCAGCTGACGAGCAGCTGGCCCAGGCCATGCTGGACACGCCTGGGAGGTAAGCTCTGCCAAAGCTGAAATGGGGTTTATGTTTTTCTCATATTTATTATTATTATTAGTGTATGCTCAAATCTGCTTCAACCACAATGCTAATTTAGGCAGATATTCTGTAGCTCAACCTTGTATATGTGCGGGCATGCATGTATATACAAATACATATTATATAGGTTAGGGGTAAGGGTTTAGAGCTAGGATCTTAAAATAAGGTAGCAAACTTAATTCTAATTACATTCCATAAAAGCAATTTTATATTTTGAAAACATTAATATATTATGAACTTCATGTTATATATAAATATATATTAACTAAAGTACTAAAAGATGAAAATGTGGATATACTAAACTTGTTCCCCTAGTGCTATCTACCTAGCACAAAAGTTGAAAGATGTCATAAAATCACATCTGAAGAGATAGCTCTTATGAGCACAGGCCATGGTGGCCTCAGATAGCCATATGACGTCCACACATGGGGGCAGGCCAAAGGACAGACAGATGGTCTGATCCCACGAGGACCAGAGACATTCTAACAACACACACGTTTACCTTGTGCCTGTGCACAGGTGTAAGAGAACAGCAAAGGGAAAATCCTCTAACCCTAAAATAATTCTACTAAAATTGATAAGGTTTCAACACACGGGGGAGTGGTTACAACCACAGATCACAGAGCAGCTTCTAGGCCCTTTGAAGTTTAAATTAAATTGTGTGGCACAGTCTTGGTTAAAGAATTAGTACAGAAAGACAACACAGAAAAAAGAAAGATTAGGTATACTTATATTTAACTATGTAAGCTTTACCCTTTACAGGGCAGGGGATTCTTGATTTAGGGGAGAGTTTCTTTGAAGAATCTGTTTAATTAGGCAAACCAGTAACTACAAAGCTAAGATAGAACTCTCTGGAGAAAGATGGATGGAGATATCTATCTATCTATATCTATCTATCTATATCTATATCCATATATCTAATTTGTTTCCTTCTCCTTGCTGTTCCTGGCCCCTCCCCCAGGTCCCACACTAGCCCTGTCACCCATGTCCTTCATTTACACAGGCTCTTAATGTGGCCTCATTTGCTATGGGCACCCAGAGCAAAGGTCAAATGCATGCACATGGGCACGCGCACGTGCCTGAGCCCACTGTGGGGCAGCAGAAGTCAAGAGGTAACAATTTCAAGGCCTGTCTTGAGTGTGTCCTCATTCCAATCTGCTCCCCACTGAGGCATATCTATTATTAAAAAAAAAAAAGGTGACACAAAAGAGGAGGAAATCTCCAAAACTAAGTAATAACTGGGTGAAATGCACTGATATTTATTTGAGACTTAAACATCTTATTTCTACAGAATTACCATCAGACTTTATTCACCTCGGAGGTGAGGTCTGGTGGTTCCTGGGGCTCAGCTCACAGGGAATGAGCACGTGGGCAGTTGTGGAGCAGGAGCAGCCCCAAGAGGGAGGCGCGCGGGCAGCCCCTCCTGTCAGGGCACTCAGTGGACCAGCACAGACCTTGATCTGTGTCTGTGCTCGTAAGGACAACTGCGTCACATCAAGGGTACATTCAAGACACGGCTAAAGCTCTGGGACTAGTGCTCCCTTGAAGGACAAGCCACTTGGACATGGAGGGAAGGAGTTCTCTGGCGCCACCACAGACAGCAGTACCACAGTCAGCTCTTCCTGTTTTAAAAGTCAGTGTCTCAACTGTGATCCAAACAAAATGCTAAAAATGAAGAATTCCAGAAATATACAGGGCTAAGTTTCACAGCTGTCTGCCATTCTGAGTTGTCTGACAGCTCACCTGTCCCACTGGCCAGGTGACCCATGCTGTGCACCCAACCTGCCAGTGACATGTTGCTTACTCAGGTCCCTTGTGGAGAACCTGTGGCCTTGGGCATGCACGCTCGCTGTGACATGAGTCAGTGGGGATGACTGGGTTCAGCCACGATGAGACGTGTTCACCTCTGTCCGTCAACAGGAAGTACAAGAGTCAAAGCAGAGAACGGTTGCTGTGCTCAAAAGCAAGCATCTGTCCCAGCAAATCAGGAGAAGAGTCTGCCCGCTCCTCACGCAGGGAAAGATGGTCTTTATACAGGCTCCCGGGCTAGATGTTTATCTGGGAGGGACAGAAGCACCTGCACATGGAACTGAGTATGAGAAGGGCCGTGTAAGCTTTACTTATCTCTCACTGACAAAAAATGGAAGGATGCCAAACATCCTCCAACTGGTGAACAGATAACCAGCGCTATGGGACTCACAGTGTAACAGAAAGCTACTCACCAACACAAAGGAGTCAACTTTAACTACAAGCAGCAACACAGGTGGCTGGAAAGCCTGCGGAAGGAGGCAGCTACTGTGTGACTCCATCTCTGGAAATAGCAGATCTACAGGGAAAGGAAGTGGTTCTGCTCGTCAGGAGCTGGTGTGGAGAAGGGGAAGAGTATGAGGGCATGGAAAAACTCGCTAAGACAACAAAGCATCCTCTTGTGATTGTGTGAATGTGCTTCTTGAATGCTATTCTTTAAATACTATTGTTTTCAGTTTATAAAACAGCAAACCACAGTCCTCTGAAAACATATTAACTATTTTCCAGATGTATGCACAAGATCACACCAACAGTATAGTCATATCCTCAAAATGCCCTTGCTGTCCACCCTGTAGCATATTCTCCACTGTCTTGATCAAGTGCTCTGGGACATTGGGTTAAATGTTGAGTCTGGCAGGCGGCGCACCTGCTCTCCCAGCACTCCAGAAGCTGCAGCAGCGGAACCCAGGGGTTGGACCAGTCTGGGGCCAGAGGGAGTCCTAGGTAATAGTAGGCTACAGAAGGAGGCCCTTTCTCAAACAGTCAATCAACTAATAGTTCATAGACAGTTCTCTATGAATCAGAAACTGCTCTACTTTTATTTGGGGGGTGGAGGGGCAGTTTGGAGCTTTTAAATGGTTCAGTTCATACAGAAATACCTATAGGTTATTTTCTGAAACTAGAAAAGAATCTTTTGTCTAACAAAATAATTTTTTCCAGTGCCCAGAATTGAACTCAGAGCTTCTTATATACTAAAAAACTAATCTGTTCCAAACCTCTCTGTAGTTTAGCCAAACTGAACATAAATTGCAATTTTAACATGAAAAATAGTAAGTCAACCACAAGGAAATACACAAACACACACACACACACACACACACACACACACACACACACACCCCTACAGCTAACATACTAAGCAGTATTAAGGTTAGACATAAGAACATTACATCACCTTCAAGTCTAAAGCACGGATCTACACTATGTCTTCTGGATAGCACCTTCACATATCACTCAGACAGTTTGCCGCACAAGTTTTACAGTTCAAATCTTAAAACAGAAAGGCTCTCAAAGAATGCTGAATTGACACTGTTTGAAAGGCAGTCCCCTATCGTACAGGAGGGAGGCGCGACGCAGAACTCAAGAGTACCTAGCTTATGCTGGCAAGTGGCTTTCTATTTGGGAAGCAATTTCCAGGAGAAATGTTATATACCACAGATACCACAGAGCCTGCTCACAGGAGCCCTGTCAGTACTTTACATTAAGTAGACTCAATTTCATTCAAACAAATTTTATATAGGCTTTGAGTTAAACGTGAGACTTCTGAAATAAACAATATATAACCAAACATAAGAGACTGGCCACTTGGCGCTAACGTTCATTTGTGTCACATCTTTCCAGGCATCAGTGTTTTGATGAAAGCTACCTTAAGTCCTGACACAGTATAGCCACACATCACTGATTTTTTGGTGTGTGTGGGGGAACCCAAACTCCACAAAGGAGTGAGTACTTAGGAGCCCAGGTCAAGTGGCATGATCTTTCTTCCAAACAGACCTGCAGACAGAGTTCACTGACAGACCTGCAGACAGAGAAACTTCATGCAATGTGAACTTGATGCCCCATTTACTTAAAGGGGGTAGGGAGGGGCTCAACTATTAGTAATACAAAGACACTATTTAAAAATGGGGGGAAAGATCAAAATTGAAAATATAAATAATCTGAGACAACTACCTACACTTTGACTGTAAAGTAGGTCAAATTATTTGCTTCCTATTTCTTTCAAAATTTCAGGTTTAATTCAAGGAAGCAGGGAAACAAAATAATTTCAAACTCACTATGATTTTAGAGAGGCAAATTTCAATTTTACAATATGCTATAAGCAAATATACACAGAAATTGCACTTAGAGGTAGGAGTGATTAAAATATCCCAAATAGATATGTCTTCTCTGATTTAGGATTTAGTCTAGGATGCTCCACTTAAAAGTCATAGGTTGATACACCAATAGTTTCTGGGCGGTTTTCATCAGTGGGGTTAATGTAACAGTAAACTCGGTGGGATGAGAGAGGAAGCTGTTTTTATTAAATTCATGTTAGAGATACTGTTACAAATTGTATCAGTTTATCCAAAAGGATTTTTCTGCTTGCTTTTTTATTCCTCCTGAGATACAAGAAAATTAAGTCCTTCTTCTAACTCAGTATTCACAAAGCAAGGATTCAAAGCCCAGCAACCCAGAACTTATTGATCACCAGCATCGTGCCCATTATATGAGCTCCAACCCCCAAAATAAGGGTCATAGCCATGGTAAAGAGACCGCTGACCAACCCAGGGGCCCGCGCTACAGGCCACACCCATATACACAAGCCAGAGATGCAGCCGGGCTTGTGCTTGCAGCACCTGGGGGTCAGGGAAGGAAAACCCCACACTCAGAGAGTCTCAAAAGCTAAGGTGAAGAGACACTGAAGAAGACACCAGTGTTTCCCATGTGCACCCACTACAGAAATGAAAACTGTCTCCCAACACACACACACACACACACACACACACACACACACACACACACACACACGAGACAACCTCCTCTAGCATCTTGGGTGTTATTGCATTCATGTATAAACCCACATGTGAATATAAACCTAAGCAGATCCACACATGTGTAATAAGCAATTACTGTTTAGATTGTTTTTCAAGGGATAATGTGCAACAGTATACTCTGGCATGTAACTTACCTCTTTTTACAAAATATCCAAATAAATTGGATTTTATTTAGCTTAAACTTTGTCGAGTGGCAGCAGTAAGCAGCAGTGATCAAGGTTAGCAATATCCATACTATGACAATTATCTCTAATAGAATAGTAACTGTATACAAATCATAAACACTTGTGTAAAAATACCATGCATATGCATAGTAAATGAGGCATAATCACACACACAGCATATGAAACAGTACACACAATAGTCTTTATGAGGACTTCTTATGTACTCTGCAAAACACTCATTCCTCAGATTCGCTTTAACAACCTTTGTAACAAACTTTAAATGTCAAATTTCCAAAATTAAGCTAGGAAATAAACCTTGTGTTAACGATTATTAATTACTCACTCTTCGTAGTACTGTGTAGACTTTAAAATCCATTCAGGAGCCAGACCACAATGGAAATAATTTATAAACTAGAATCTATGGCTGAGTACTTCTAAGTCTGGTATATGTACACTGACTAACTTCTCCTAAGTGTCATTCGGGTTGCTCATGAGGTCTAAGGTTACTTTGTAATACTGCACTTGAACTGTGGCAGATGAGTGACAGAAAGCAGACAGTGGCCCTTAGGTCTTTATTCTCAAGGAAAGTAATTACCCCAAAATCCTCTTAGCATTTAATAACATAGGAGAGGCTGGAAAGATGGCTAGGTGGTTAAAGAACACTGGCTGCTTTTGCAGAAGATGTAGGTTCAATTCCCAGCTCACAGCCCTAGGTAACCCCGGGTTCAAGAAATCTGATGATGCCCTCTTCTGACCTCCATAGGTACCAGGAACAGCAGCTGTGCACAGAAGTGCAGGCAGGCAAAACATCCATTAGCATAAAAATAACTAAGTAAATTTTTTTTAAAAATTAAGAAGGCACGGACGGACAGATGAGATGCTATAAAAGCTTAGGCTTTTTCTGGGTTTTAAAAATGCTATGAGTTAGTTTTCCAATCAAGGAACCTTGCACTGAGTTCCAACTTTTTTTTTTAATCTTTTTTTATTCGATATATTCTTTATTTACATTTCAAATGATTTCCCCTTTTCTGGCTCCCCACTCCCCGAAAGTCCCATAAGCCCTCTTCCTCCCCCCCCCCCCCCCCCCGTTCCTCCATCTACCCTTTCCCACTTCCCTGTTCTGGTATTCCCCTATACTGCTGCACTGAGTCTTTCCAGAACCAGGGCGGGTTCCAACTGTTACTGCACAAATGTAGTTAGGCTCTCTGCCTCTGGCCCCACCCTCTGCTCCAGCCACTTGGCCTCCAGTCCTTGTGCTCAGTGTTCACCTAAGGCCCGCCCCCTGGAGCCCCACCCACTGCCCATCCCACTGGCCCCACCCCATCACTCCACCCCACCCCACCCCACTGTCCATCTGCCTTCTGGTCTCCCCATGGCCCAGCCCACGGGGTGTGTGTGTGGGGGGGCTGTTTGGTCCTCCCAGACTGGGTTTTGGGGGTCTGTCTGCAATTCTGCTTCTTCCTGCAAAGCAAGTTTCAACCCGGCCCACTGCAATGGGAGGGCCGTTTCCTCAGGGGCGGAGGGGTCCAGCAGGGATGGGGGCACCCGCACGGCCCTCGGCACTCCCCCCAAGGCACGGGCAGAGGGCGCGGGAGGGTTTCAGAGAAACTGGGAGCACCGCCTGGAGCGCGGCTGCGTCAGCACAAACTTCCCGAGTGAGCGAGCCCTCGGGGTGGGGCCTGCATGGCCGGCTCGCTGGCCAGGCCTCCCGCCGCGGAGCCTGCCGGGAGCTCCCCACCAGCGGCTGCGCAGTCAATGCTCCCTCTTCCTCCCTGGAGGAGTGCCGAGTCACTCACTGGCCCGCGAACCGTGGGGCGCACTGGGCTTGGAAAACAAAGAAACCCCATGCACGCATCTTTCCAGTGTAGGGAACTTGAAAACAGACAGTGAGACTTGGGGTGTCCTGCAGGCTAGGCTTCTCAGGGCGGCCCTGAGGGATGCCAGGCCGGCTGCAGGCCCAGGTACCCAAGCCAGGGCCCTGCCGAGCTCTCCCTAATGCTTCCCGAGTTGAACCCTCTAAACAACCCCATTATGCTCATATATGTGTGTCACATATAGCCACAAATCCTAAGTCATTACTTTTTGGAAGAAAATTAAGTATTCTGAAAGCTCAGCAAAACAAAACCACGAATTCACCATTACTACTTTTTGTTATACCCATAGCTCCATATACCCAGTGCTATATGGAGCTTTAGGATAATGGTACAGCAACAAATATTTAAAGAAATGAACATGTGGTTTTAAGTCCTGTTACTGTTGTCAGGCTGACAAGGCTCACCTAGGCTCTGCAATGTGTTTCTCATTCAGTTCTATCTACTCTGTACAGTAAGTACCAGCAGGATCAAAGGCAGACATGCAAGCTGACATCCTATGAATTAAATCTTTGCACACGTGAAATGTTAGGATTTGTGTTACTAGAAAAGGTGATACTCAGTAAATTTACCTAAAACAGGCAATCATACAAATTGGTTTGGGAAAATTCTTTATCAGTGAATGTCCAAAATTTTCACCCTATTTGTTCTCCTACAGATAATTTTCATAGGAATATGCCTTAGTATTTTTCAACTTTATTTCCAAAATTTTAAATTTGATTAAAAGTTCACTTTTTTCCTGACATAATTTGCCCTCCTTCCAGCCCTTTATCCTTTTCTTCCTTTTCAGTCTTCCAAAGGGTACCAAGTTGTGCTACCTGTGCAGGTTAAGAGGTTAAGGGATCTTCAGATGTTTCTGGATTCAGTAAATTAATACCTTCACTTGAGGTTAAGACAGGAGTCAAATGCACCCAGATTTCATCACAGTGGAAAGGCACAGACGGTCAGGTAAGTTACAAAGGTACACGTTGTGGTACAGCCAAGAGGCAGCCAACTGAGAGGTAAATGTGGATATGCATTCAGGCTGCAGTGGGAAACCAAACAGCAAAGAATCATGGGTAATGAGGACTAGGCCTTCCAGGCTGGGCTAGGAAAGCACTCAGCAGGAGTATGAACCCTAGCAGAGCCCAGTCAGGAGGCAGCATGGAGGACAGTGTGGATGCAAAGGGCCTAGTATTTCAGAACTTCACAGTGGTTCCTCCCTCCTCCATGTCAAGGGAAAACTTGGGAAAACATGGGTCCATACTTGGGAAAACATGGGTCCTGGAGTAAGAGGACTTGGGATTGCATTTAACTCCTTCAAAGGCCTTGTGTCCCTAAGGCAGTTTCTTAGCATCTGTCCCTGCTGTCTACAAGTAGATGACAGCCACCTCATGGTTGTGAGGTGAGTTAAATGAACAAAACCTGTCTTTCAAACTCACCCAGCCTAGTCCTTTTTCAGTGTCTTGCTCAGACTTCTCTCTCCTACACACAACAGTGGGAACTGCACCAGGGTTCCCCACCCACTTCTCGGACTGCCTTATGGTTTCCTCAGCAAATCCAGATTTCAATTTGTTGTTCCATTTACAATGCCAGAGAACACCAAAGGATCTGGGCCTAACCGCCTTAAGTAGGTAAAGGGTGGGGAGGGGAGTGGGGGGGTCTGTTCCCAATCTGCCCTGTGGCTTCATTCCCTAACCTCATTAATGGATGGTAATCACCCTCCCTGGGACTTATGCAATAAGGCAACTGAGGTCTTTTCACCCCATTATCCAATCAGGCCCCTTCACTCTCTGTAATCCTGCCCTTTGAAAGCTGCCAAGGCTTCCCTGATTCTCACTGTTAGAACGTGAACAGTGCTGGACTGAAGCGGTAATCCCATTTCCTACATAACTATATATATATGAAATGTATTCCCCGTAGGCGTCATGCAGTCAGGACCTATCCACTGCATATAAGCACAGTATGCTACTTGCATAGCCTCCAGCAGTGCCCTGCCAGGGCTCTATCTAGTGAACACTGTAAGTCTCACAGCCCAGCAATGCACTGGTCACCTCATATTGGTAAGAGGGAAGCTGAGACCTAACCATGACCCTCAGACACCACTCACCTGTAGCTACTACATTCTAGTCTCTCTAGGAAGTAGAGTTCTTGTCATAAAACGAGAAAGTTACAAATTGCTTTTGAAAGACCTGCCCTTCTCTGAAAGTCAGCTTCATTTCAGAACAGTTTAGACTCTGAACATCTGGACCACAGCAGAAGCCAACCTCAAAAGCACACCATGGATGCCAGGTTCTCTTGACACACGGACTATTCTTTAAGAAGAGTGGCACAGCTTCGTTTTCAGATAAATGGTGTGTAAGCTCAGGAGACACCCAAGGTCAAGGGGCAAGGGGCGGTCCTTCAGACGTCCATGAACTTCCTATGCTTGTGGCATTTCAACCAGTCAGTCCAACATGCCCAACACTCAGCGGCCACCTTGCTTTTAGACAGATTCTAAAATTAGACACCACTCAACTGGCAACCTGGGACTCTTGAGGAACAGAGGAGGAGACAGACACACACTATACAAAATTAATTAGTTTCAGTTAAAAGAAATTACAACCAAAAGAAACTAGCAAAAATATCATTTCTCCTAAATAGATATGTACTGACTGGAGTTTTGCAGCTTGAGTAGCCAAAGAAGCATCAGTTCCCCATTCTGCCAGTCCAAGGCTCTCCTCAGTCAAGAGCGATGGCTGGAGGTGACCCAGGGTCACTGCTGCGTTCCCATAAGCTTTGTCACAGAGCAGAGGCCTTTCCAACCAGAGCCACCAGTGGAAAACTGGTCCACAGGCAGGCGCAATTCAATTAAGGCAAGCGTGGGATTTGTATTTCATGTAGGACTTTTTAGAGCAATGTTGTCTGACAGAAATATAATGCAATCATGTAGGTGTTATGCCATTTTCTAGTAGCCACATCAAGAAAAATAAAAGAGGAAAAATGTTCATTTCAGCACCATGTAGGCTAAAACTGGAACTCTGTAGAGAGGATGCATACAGCCCCATGCAGATACCAAGAACATTAACAATGAGACCGTCCTCATTTGTGCTGGGCAAGTGTCCCATGTTTAAAAGAAATAAGAGGAACTGGTTGTAATAATTCTTATTTGGGCCAGTGTACTCAGATGTCACTGGAACACGTGTTCATATAACAGTCAATGAAATGTGCCAGTCTTTCCCCTGTGCACTCTTCTCCTGACCCAGTGTGATCGCGTACTTTGTGGTGCGGTGCGGCTCAGTTCGAACTAGCAACAGTCAAGATCCAATAGCCACACTGGACAAGTCTAAATTCTGATACCAAAATACCCAGTTGTTTAAGATTGGCTACTGAAGCTTAAATTCATATTGAGATACATTTTTCGAAAATGAAACATCAAGGTATATAAGGATATCGGTTATTTTCATTAATATGGAAATCAAGCACAAGGTATGGCTGGGAGGTAGGGATTGAGACTGGTACTGGCATGTCTGTAACAACATAAAAAAGCAACCGATTAGAACCTGACTGACTTCTGTATCTTTTAACAGAAGTGAAGGAGCAACCTCTCCCAACCCCTCCCTCCCTCAGCCAAACAGAAACAGTCTCCATTTGTTTCAATGGAGAAAAGCATTCCTGTCTTCAGCACAGGGTAGACAATGGGGAAGGGGACAACTGACAATCAAATATAATGACACAAATATGAAAACACCATAAAATTAGTAAGTTATATTCAAATTATTAATAAAACACACACAGAGGGATTATAAGCAGACTACATGCATGTTAGTGGTAGGAAGTCCATTTAGAACATGCGAATCCCTAGGTAGATGCTCCCAGGTATCATGGGGTGGGGTGTGCACAGGAAAAGAATTACTTTCTCCCAGGTCTTCACAGACATTATCACTTTCCTCTCATTCACACTGTTGGCTTTAAAACAGCTAAGTCTGGGCCAGTTCCCAAGCTCTATCTCCATTTTGTCCCCTGGAACACCAGGCCTGACAGACGTTTTCAGCTGCATGCAGAACAGTTTCCTGAGTGAGCCCCCAGCCTCTAAGCTGACAACAGCCGACTCTCCCGCAGTCCTAAGGGCCTCGGCCGACTCTCCAGCAGTCCTAAGGGCCTCTCCCCTGTCTCGCTCTGGGACTGACAGTTTTTCCACAGTATCCTACACGGAGCTCACTTTGCTTCTGTGGTGGGAACTCGCTAACTCTCCTCCATGGCTCCTCTTTAGTTCTGGTTCTCATCAATCATCATCTTTTCAATTTGCAAGCACAACTGAAACTTCCTAAGCATCTACACCGCATGTAAGGCATTGTGTGAGAAGAAGCCTGTGGTATCGGATATCATGTCTTTTGTCCCCATCTGATTAGGCGGCGATTCTTGGAGATACTGCATTCTAGTGATCGGATTGTTTTTCTATCTTAGCCTAAGTGTTCCTAGAAGACAGCGGATGGCCGGCGTTGCTATTCATCTTTTATTTCTAACATAATACAGCAACCTGCAGTGTTTAGTGTATGGAAGGTAGTCAATAAACGCTACTGAGCCAATGGTAGAAACCGTGAATTAACTCAACACTCGTGTTCTGATGCCCATCTAAAGAAAATGAATGTGCCCTCAAATTTGGAATTCAAATGATCACCTACTTTCAAAACCCTGACTAATTCAGTGTGCAGGCAGCATTACCTCCCAGGGCACTGCCCATGGCAACCACCTATCTAGCCTTACCCCCACCAAGCTAACAGCAGCTATGCCCAGCAAGATGGAAGCTCGGTCATTCCACAGCGGCGCAGTCACAGAGAAGGCTCAGCTCACGTGAATGCACGTTATCAGTCATCTAGAGGAGCCCGTTACCAACAGATTCACAACAGACCTAGCCATTTTCATAAAACTAACTTATAAACCCTAGGAACCCGCCTTCTGAGGAGTCAGAGCGTGCTGAGTTTAGTCAACTTATCAAGACGGAGCTTTTCAACAAGAATACTAGCTTAGTCCGAAGAGTCAATCATGGAGAAGGAAGCAGGATTGGTAAGATCCACGGAGGACACGTCAACTGAAACGATGTGCCCAGAATGTCACCACCGGTAGTTGTAACAGTGAACACAGGATGCTGACAACACTGTTGGGCTGCTGGCGTCCCTGCAGGTCAACAGGCAACAGCTCATGGCTGCAAACCCTGAGCCGTATGCTCCTCAGTAGCTTCATAAGATCCAAGTCTCCTCCGGACTTGCCAGGGAAAACTGAAATCTTGTTTTTAAGCAAGTCTCTGACCTTTCTTTTCTCCCCAGATGAAACCAGTTTCAACATGCTGAGTCACCAAAAAACAACAAAAAACTCCTAGCCAACATTCAAGGATTGAATAATGCCATCAAAAATTTCAGGATGCCCACAGGTTATGTGTGTGTGTGTGTGTGTGTGTGTGTGTGTGTGTGTCTGGGCACTACACAGTCAAAGCATTGATCTCCAGCGAGGCACAGCGTGCAGGACCCTACGGCGCTGGCCTGTGCTACTGAACAGACCATGCCGATGACTCCTTTCATTGATTTTCGCTTGTCAGTTCTACTCCGTTCAGGTCTGCCACTGAATTCCCTCTGTGCTGACTCTAATTCGGCTATGGTGCAATTGGTTCTAGTCAGTCCATGAGACCGTGCAAGCACCAAGGATCCAGAGAACAGCCAGCCCGGCCTTTGGGTGGTACCTAACTCACCAGGCCAGAGACATGCTAAAATTCTCAGCTATGACAGGTCTGCATTCAGTGAGAACTAATCTGGTCAATTCCTTCTGACTACCAAATGAAGTAAAATGTAAAACAGTAACAGTAATCTAGAATTTAAAAGAATTTCTGTGCTCAGCTAGGACTTTGCTGTAGGATGCGAGAGTTCATATACCGAATTCCTTTCTGCCATGACTGTCAAATGAACACTAAGTAAACCTGCGCTGGATGGCAGTGGAGACAGGAGGCTGGCTCCTGGGGTCACCTTGAGGATGGGATGGAGCTTCAGAGACATGAACTAGCCCTAGGCTGCCTGCCAGGGTTCATGAAGACAGAGCCTCCAGAGTAACTCACATACTACTTAGGCAGCAGTTCCTGCCGCCCAGGTCACAAGCCTGGAAGGACAACTGAGTACTGAGCGTTATGGCTCCTGGCTTTGTAGAAGAAGAAAATGAAAACCAAGCAGGCTGTGACTTGCCTAAGGTCACATGATGACTGGAGGAAACTCAGCTAGAACCTCGTTCTCTCTACACAAGATAATCGCTGTCTGCATCGTTCTAATACTGACCTCCCTCTGCGGCTGGCTGGAACCCAGTATTGACAACCAGCGCCGGGTGTGTGTGCAGCAGCAGCAGCAGCAGCAGCAGCAGCCGCAGCAGCCACAGCCACAGCCGCAGCAGCCGCAGCCGCAGCCGCAGCAGCCGCAGCCGCCGCTACCTGGTGTTAGCCTCCAGCAGCAGCCGCAGCCGCCTGGTGTTAGCCTCCAGCAGCACACTGCCCTAACCCCTGGCCTGTGTTTTTAATCTAAATGACTAAGTCACATTTCTGCTGAGAATGGAGCTCTTAGAATCGACTCCATCAGTATTCCCACACTGGAGGCTGCAAATTCTTCAACAGGCCCAGCTCCTGAGAATCAAGACGGTACCTCCAGCCGAAGACGGGAAACCTCTGCCTCCAGTCTAGTGCAAAAAGGCTACTTCTCTAGGGGCCCTTTTCTGTTCAGACTCCACTGGTACCCCTTCTCCTGGAACTCATGTAGAACAATCTAAAACCCTGGCTCATCTCCAGCCTTCTTTAAAGAATTATTTTATTCCACTCAAAATGCTATCAGAGGCTTTCTCAGTTCAGAGAGTGTGCTGACAAAAAGCCATGGTGAGTGGCGATACAAGGGGTCCAGTGGTCCCGTAGTCAGTCGGTACTCCACTGCTTTGGTCTTCTTTCCAAGGCTCCAGCATCACCCAAGTTCTAGAGACCATCATCTTGAGGGCACAGGAATCTTCAGGTCTGAACGAGACCCTGAGGAAACACTGCATGGAGGCCCAGAGCTCTGTGTCGTCATCATGGAAGCCCTGTCCTCAGGCAACATGCTAGGGTCCCAGAACCAGGAAGGCAGAGGCGGAGCCACCGTGAGGGAGCCCGTAAGGGCGCATCTGTGAGCAAGTCTGTACACACAGCTCGTGGCACTTGAGAGAGTAATAGGAATAAAGCAAGACGGGCAGTTTTTGGAAAGGCGGATTTCTTATGAATCGAGCCTTCTTTTTCCTCCCAGAAATACAAATATCCAAGCTGGTGATCGCAGGTGTGCTGAGCGCATGCATGATCAGCACACACGGGCCCCTCCCCCGTTCATGGCAAACAGGACTGCTCAAGTTATTGAACTAAGTCCAGGCGTTTCCTTCTGAATACACAGTTTTGTTGGCATTATTTCAGCATCAAAAGCCTTGTTTCCTAACAATAATTGAAATAATTAAGAACTGTGTCATGGCAACTAGTTTAGCTATTAGCTATTTTCTCGTGCACCTAATGGATGGCTGCTCAAGAGAGGCGCGTGGCCCCTCCCACCTGTGGCCCCTCCCACCGAGCTCTGTGCTGTAGTCCACTCCAGCTGGTCGCGCAATGGTGGGCTATTGCTAGCATTCATTCAAGGTAATTCCTCTCCTAGGATGGCTGGGCATCTGCTCAGTGGTTATGTGTATTAGGTTTACACTCTGTGTAATGCACATGCACACGTGCATGCGCACACACACACACACACACACACACACACACACACAGCCTCCCCCTCCTTGAAACTAGAATAGCAACTTTACTGCAGAAGGAAGGAGAGGGTGGGTGTGGCTGGGATACTCACTCTACCAGAACTTATTACACCAGCATGCCATATTTTACTGAAATAATTTGTAGCACTATATTATTACGATACGCGTGAGTGTAGCATCTGAACCCAGAGATAGTTCCAACTGGTTGCTAGGAAAGAAGTTATGTGAGGTAAGGGTCTTTTTTCTATACTGAGATGAGCTTCCGAACGTGGCGCTGGATAAGGCAAGGCCTATGTTCTGTTGGTCTGAATCTTTCCTGGGTGCAAGGGGTGGGAGTGGCAGGAACTAGAAGAGGAGACTGAAGGAAGGGATAGGGAGGTACAAGGAGCAGAGGCAGCACACTAGTAAGTAAGGCACAGCACACAGCGCACATGGGCAGCCCGGCATGTAAGGCACAGCACACAGCACACATGGGCAGCCCGGCATGTAAGGCACAGCACACAGCACGCATGGGCAGCCCGGCATTCCGAAGCATAAGAAGCAACACTAAGGCTGCGGTGAGCGAGGTGACCAGAGCTGGGCTCTGCGCCCTGGAGGCTGGTGGCTGGGGACAGCAAGCAGGAATGCAGGCAGCCCAGGAAGCCTTGCGACAGGCCTTGTGCTTCTGTCAGCGGATGGACTCAAAGTGCACTGTGCTAAATTCATCTGCTTACAGAGGAGGGTCAAAGTCAGACAAGGGACTGGTGCCCATTCCAGAGTCCATGCTCAATCATGCATCCTGTGGAGAAACAGCTCATGGACTCCATGCCTCGTCCCCATCCCAGGATGTCCATCTCAGGTAGCTAGGTCCTGTCCCTGGATGGACAAGCTGCGTCACAAATGCCATCAAATTGTAAGCATACTAAGCCTGGCAACAGATCTTAGCATCCCTCCAGATGTTCCCTTCCCATTCTGAGAGGGAGGGGCTGAGAGCTCGCAGGCTCTGGAGCGCTTGCTTGCTCCCCCCTCGCCTGCTCCCCCCTCGCCTGCTCCCCCCTCGCCTGCTCCCCCCTCGCCTGCTCCCCCAACAGCCACACTGAAACCCTGGGACATCCAGGGGCGTCTGGCACTTGGCTACGCACTTATTCCGTTATTATATCTCTCAAATCAGGTTTCTCTGTGTAGTCCTGGCTGTCCTGGAACTCAAGAGATCCTTCAGTGCTGGGCTAAAAGGGGCGTGCCACCTCGCCAGCAACAACTTCGGTCTGTCTTTGTTAACTGACACTTCCCTGAGAGATTATCAGGGATATCATCTGATCTTTAAAATTACAATTTTAGGTTTTAAAATTTAAAAGCCCAGGAGTCAGTATTTCACTTCTGTGTTCTCAGTGTTTCTTTGAGGCTTTGTGTCAGGAAACTTCATAAAATTCTGCAGAATTGTGGATTTCATGGACTTGGCCTCTGACTAAGGCGTTCTGTGGAGAGTTGCTGACTGCGCATGTTCAGCATCTGGCGGACCCAGAGTTCACAAGGCAGTGTTAGAATTCAAGGAGTAAAGCCAGAGAGCAACCAACCATGTGCTCACCATGGCACTCACGTCCTGTGCTCTTTTCTCCACTAGAGCACACCACACCAGAGGCCAGGTCAGGTCTCCTCCTAACTCTCTCCCACCTTCCCATCATCACCTCACATCCACGCTTCCCCATGACCTCACACCCACACTTCCCTATGACCTCACACCCATGCTTCCCCCAAGACCTCACAACCACGCTTCCCCCATGACCTCACACCTACTCTTCCCCCATGACCTCATACCCACGCTTCCCCCAAGACCTCACACCCACGATTCCCATGACTTCACACCCACGCTTCCCCATAACCTCACACCCACACTTCCCCCATGACCTCACACCCACACTTCCCATGACCTAACACCCACGCTTCCCCCCATGCCCTCACACCCACGCTTCCTATGACCTCACACCCACGCTTCCCCATGACCTCACACCCACGCTTCCCCCATGATCTCACACCCACGCATCCCCATGACCTCACACCTATGCTTCACTATGACTCACATACACACGCTTCCCATGACCTCACACCCACGCTTCCCCCATGATCTCACATCTATGCTTCCCATGACCTCACACCCATGCTTCCCCGATAACCTCACATCCATGCTTCCCCATGACGTCATACACATACATGCTTCCACATGAGCTCACACCAATGCTTCCCATGAGCTCACACACACACATGCTTCCTGAGCTCACACACACATGCTTCCCCATGACCTCACACCAATGCTTCCCCATGACCTCACACCCACAATTCCCCATGACCTCTCACACACACACTTCCCCATGACCTCTCACATGCACACGCTTCCCCATGACTTCTCACATGCACACACTTCCCCATGACCTCACACCCACGCTTCCCCATGACCTCACACCTACACTTCCCATGACCTCTCACCCACACATGCTTCCCCATGACCTCACACCCACAATTCCCCATGACCTCTCACACACATACTTCCCCATGACTTCTCACATGCACACGCTTCCCCATGACCTCACACCCACACATGCTTCCCCATGACCTCACACCCACAATTCCCCATGACCTCTCACACACATACTTCCCCATGACTTCTCACATGCACACGCTTCCCCATGACCTCACACCCACACATGCTTCCCCATGACCTCACACCCACAATTCCCCATGACCTCTCACACACACACTTCCCCATGACTTCTCACATGCTTCCCCATGACCTCATACCCACACTTCCCCATGACCTCTCACAAGTACACGCTTCCCCATGACTTCCACACTTCCTAAGCTCATCAAAGATCTTCCTCATAAACTCTGACTCTCAGTCCTTCTCCAACGATCACTGCATAAATCTATGCCATCAAAATTCCGATATCAAGTTCCCACCACTGTCTCTTCAGCTTTGTGGTAATGGAAACTATGCAGGGTGGTACCATTCAGACCCAAAGATGGCTGACCCTGGGACCTACTCTGAGATCTTTGGGTCTAATTTTGCTCCCCTCTATCCACTACTACATGGTCAAAAGAAGAGTATTCCTAAAATCCAAGCTCTTTCTTCAATGCCCCTTGCTGGCTGTCAGGACACAATGCACTACCACAACCCTCGCAACCATCAGCACCTCCTGCCTCCTCAAGCTCTCTGACTGGCACTCCCTCCCTCTCTCTCTCTCCTTCCCTCCCTCCCTCCTTCCCTCCCTCCGGCTTTATTTGAAATTTCTAAGTGCACCAAGTCTCCCATGCTTCTGCATCAGCTAAGCCTGGCTTTAGTTTAGCTGTCTGTTCGGTGTCCACTGTGACTGAACTTGAACATGCTTCTCTCTAAGGTGGTTATCTGAACACACACTGGTTGTGTATTTTTCCTGCAGGGCATTCTCTCCCACTAAGTTGCAGGCTTCTGTGGAAGCCCTGCTCCTGCACAGTGGGTGCTCTACAAAAATTGGTATGAATACAAGATTCAAGAAACATTTTCATGCAGAACAAATTTAAATTCTCCAGCTACTATTTAAGAATCTGAGGCAATCTCTTAACGTTTATTAAAGCAGTTAACAATGTTAAATTTTCACTCAACACAACAATAAAGTATATCATCAAGAATGAGGAGCCTGAAGACCTCAGGAACTATGTTAGATAACATAGCTTAGATGCAGAGAAGCTTGTTTCTTAACAATGCAAAGAAAATTTGCATATTTTACAAGTCAGCTTTGTACATAAAAAAAACCTTCTAGATCTTCTAATTGATTAGAAGGCTTTTTAGACGTCATAAGCTAAAGAGAACCTTCTGAGGACTCGGGTCAAGATGCCGTGATTAGTTCTCATGTCCATACACAACAATAACAATAACAATAACAACAACAACAACAACAACAACAAGCCACGTACAGTGCTACACACCTCTAATCCAGTGCTTGGGGCAGGAAGAGACAGGTAGAGCCTAGGCCTTGACTAGTGAAGCAATGACCTCCAGGTCTCTAGACATCCTGCCTCAGAAGAAAAAGTGGAGAAGCCACTGAAGCGCGGCCACTGACCTCTGGCATCTGCACAAGCCTGGATGGACAAACAGACATGCAGACATGTGCACTTGCAGGCATGTCACCCCTCATGCATTTTTTAAAGTTCTAAAACTATTAAGAAAATATTTTTAAGGCAGCATAAAGTCCCTTCTTTTTTAATTGGGGGAGAGGAGAATGGGGAGAGAGGAAGAGAGAAAGCTATAAAACAAACATAAAATTTTCAAGTCACCTGGTTTATTTCTGAAATTAGGCATTTCGTTAAGACTATTAACTTGTGCACTGACTTTGAAACTTCTTTCTCATCCTGACTTAGCAATGTGTAAATCTGAGGCAATTTCTGAAGTTCACTAAATGCCAACACTGCAACAGACACTCTCTGCTGTTGACCCAAGACACTTTAGCTGTGACAGAAGCCCATTGAATGGACTGCACAGGGCTTCTGAGTGCATCTCCACTGAGAGGAACTGGCCACTTAACAGGGGTGGGGGTGAGGTGGGGGTGGGGGGATGACGGACCGGGACCTCTTCATCCTCAGACACTAGGAACAAATGGCCGCTCTATCTCTGGCTGGCTGACCCATGTCCCTCAGGGAAAAGGCCAGAGGAACACCAAGGGCTAGTCAGCCTCCCCCCACGGGCCCCAGTTTCTCAGAGTTGAGGCACGTGAAACCTCTTGGCAGGGGCATAGAGCCCGCTTACAATCATTGTTAGTACTTATAAATTCAGACACATGCTGCTGCTGTCACTCTATGTTGTTCTCAGAAGACAGATAAGAACACAAATACAGTTTAGTTGTGATGATGTGTAACAGCAGCATGCAAGACTTCCCAGCTCTAAAAGATGGAGGGACCCTCATTAGACACCATGGACTTCTGCCTTCAGGGATGTAGAACACGGACATGACTGTATCTGGTCCCAACGCCAGGCTCATCCACATGCATCTCACACCCTTCAAAAAATCACTACTGAGAGGATGTTGTACCCTAACTTGGTATAAAAGCAAAACCCAAAGGAAACAAGAATCCTCCCCAACGCTCAGTATCAGGTGGCCGTACGGCTGGGCTTTCTGGGCGCTGGGCAGCAAGCTCTTATCTAGAGTCCCCCAGGAGAGCAGGCCCCAGGATCCTTTCAGCAAATGCCCAGGGCATGGACCAGGCAGCGGCATCCTGCATGTGATGCTTCCTGCATGTGATACTGCAGTGCCCTCTGCCCCACGGCTCCTAGGCTGAGACCGGAACCAGTAACACGTGCACTTGTCACATGGCTAAAATCACCACGAAGAAAACACACACAAAGCTTCCTATACCTCACTGAGTGGGGAGGGCAGAAACTGGAAAGGCCAGATCAGGGAAACTACACTTTGCCATGCAAGTATACTTTGCAGCCACCAACAGGCACTACAGTCAGAGCGGCCACTTTGGACTGGATCCACAACCGCCCAGTCCCCTGCTCTGTAGCCAAGCTGATGTTAGGGCACCAGGCTGCTTCTGCATGAGGCCTAAGGACTTAAGCACAAATCCAAATTTTTCCACAGAACACACCCACAGCCCAGGCTGAAGGCTGGTCAGTAGTCACAGATGCAGACAAACTATTTCCGGGTAATGATCTCGCAGGAAATGGCTCGCTCTGCGTACCTGAAGTTGGCAGCCCTGACTCACTCTTGTGGGAATAATGTACAAGTTAATGTCCTATAACTTGCCATCAATCCTCCTGGAGGATCTTTAGGCATTCAGACGCATCTATGCCAATGTTAACTAAAACATGAAATTCTGGAAGCAATGTATGATATCCTTGTACAAAACACAATGACGAAGTGCAGTGGGTGGAAAACAAGTGAAAATGAGCGTGTTCAAGTCTCGACCATACTACTTGCCCTCTGAACTCATGCGAAAAGGATCAAAATGGTGCCTCCGTTACCGCTTGATAATCACAAATATGTTCAAATGATGAAGGGCAATGGCAGAGCCATGGGTGCTAACGCTCCCAGCTAGAAAGTAGTGACAGGGACAGAGGAGAGAGTTTATTCTGACACTAACAGGGTGAGAAGAGTGTCACTGCAGACTCCTATGTCCTGACTTACACAGATGAGGAAACAGACTCTGAAGTGTTCCATACATTATAGAATTCTGGCACAGAACCTGGCAGGATCCACAGTACATACACACACACACACACACACACACACACACACACACTATGGCTGCATCCCATATCCAAACCCTACATTCTGTCAGATAATATAATGTTTATATGGGTGACTAATGTAATCACATGCGAAACCAAACATTTTAAGAATATCAATTTTATAGCTATCGTGGTGTTTTCCCAAGACTACATCAATTTTTATGCCTGTGAGGACAAAATATTCAAAATGATTTCTTGCAGACAAATACTGACAATATGCCTGTCATAACTAAGTAAAACTAAGATGCATGTCCATCAGGACACCTTTGCTGTATCAGTCTCCATGGTAACAACAGCTCTTCTCTCCTTCCTTTCTGACCTATGCATCCTATTTTCCCTGTGACTTCTGAGTAACTGCATGAGCTTACTAGCAGTACCTACTAATACGACCACCTTGGCAAAGTCTGAGTTTTAAAACTAAATAAACAGTGCCAATTAATCCAGGATGCTAATTTGATTTGGATGTTAAGGCAATAATAAGACTATAATTTCAGTTACCAAAAAAAAAAAAATGACTAGCTTTTATGCAGTTAAAATTCACTTCAAACCTGAGGCTTTAAATTTCTAATTTCTAGAAATACATGACAGAAATTCCTCAGATACGATCAACATCCAAGAAAGGTCCCATTAGTGAGGACAGAAGCTATGGCCACTACTCATGCCAGGCTTGCATATGCTAAAGGATGGAAGTAACTACTGCTAAAAGTATCTAAAGACTGGAATACTAAAATCCGATGGTCCCGACTGGAGGTGGGGTACTAGGATTTCCTCAGCTCTTCCGCAGGGAGGAGGCCTCTCTACCTGCTACAGAATCTCTCTCCCATACTGAGTTGCTAGCTACTAACATGTTCCACATAATCATGCCACCTGCAAGAGGAAGCCCTGGTGACACTACCGACTGTTCATTGTTCAGTCATGAACTGCCGTGCTCTGTAGCCACCGGCTCGGTACTTCACGACACAGTTCTCAGACACAGTGCCTCACCCAGAGCCTCCGTGTACTCCGGGACAGCACAGCCGGAGTCAGGCACTCCGGCCCTGTTACTTGGTGCACATCTTCCTGGGAACTGTCAAAGAGGCTGAGTTCAATCACAGTATGTGCATCTCATCTGAACGGTCCCTAAGGAATGACACCTAGTCCTTTTTGGCCACCGAAGCCTGAGATGAAATGGAGGCTGCTCTGACTGGTCATCAGACCTCATGCACCAGCCAGCTGCTTTCTGGCATTAGCCCTCTATACGCACAGCGTGACTCAGTACAGCACAGGTCAGCTCTTCAGAACTCACTGCTCTGTGCTGGCTCCTGTTCTGCCTTCAGTAAAGCCGGTCCTGTGTGGCGAGAGATGGATAAAGGAGGAAGGAGTATGAGGTTAACCTCAGGGCTGTAAACCATTTCAGCGCTCGCATCGTCACAAACTGGGTCCAGGTGCATCTGCATTCCTGGGACCACTTCCGCTAATGCTACTTAGATACATGGTCACTTGGCCAAGCACCAAACCTTGCCTGGGCTTATGCCATGCACAGCAGAGGGCATCTAGGGGAAGGTTCCTTGCAGAGAAAGTCCTGGCACATCAAAGGCCCAGGTACTGTCCTAGCTTCTCTGGCTGAGTTCACGGAGTTCAGCCGGCAGGATAAGACGGGGCTCTGTCTGACATCCCGTGGGACTGGGCTATACCTGGAAAGTCAGGGTGTGGGGCCGGGGTCTGCCAGCTCTAGAGTTCCAGAGAGAAGACATGGGTGACAAGCACTCGACAGCCCTAGCTTGCATCTGTCTGTCTGTAAACTGAGCTGAGGGGATGGCTAAAGACCATGCTGTAAGCAACCCAGTAGAGGCAGCCGATAACTGCCTTTGTCAGACATGACAAGCACATGTCTATCCCACATTCAGAAACAATTATTTTAAATTCAGATATATCAGTATTCCCCCTCTCTATAGACACTTTACTCACACAGAGTGCACGGCAGGTAGTTTTAGCCACTGAGCCACTGTGACTATGACTACAGCAGTCACTCTGTAGGCATTTTAATTTTTAGAGCTTCGTTTGTTTGAATGTCACGTCATTTTTCTGGAGGAATGAATGCCTCGGTGGAGGCACACACGTAACCGACTGTCCTTGCTGGAGTCTAAGCTGCTGAGGCCATGTGTGCTTGCTTACTCCACAAACCTTCCGAGCACTCTGCATTAAGACAGCGGCAGCTGCACATACAGAGAGACGTGGCTCAGGCGAGCTTGCAGCCCACGAGATAAGCAGTGTCAGGGGCTCTAGCTACTGTGACTAAATACACGGCCCGCCGCATCCCTTCCAGTTCACTGGCTCAGGAGGGAAGAGTCTGTCACTTCTCCTACCACTGCTTCAAACTGTCTCAGACTAAACAGAATTCTATGAACAAAATGTCGCCACAACTTTGAAACATACGTCTCCATCTTTGCACAGCTGATGCTGCATATTCCTGTGCCTGGAGAACTTTCAAGGTATGGAACTATGTCCAGAAAGAGCTAATATAGCTTATATCCAAAGCACTTCTGTCTGTGAGGTAATATAAAGTCACTCGACAGCATACTTAATAGGAAATAATGCTGGTGATCAGAATCACACTGTGTCCAACAGAAAACCTGTTAGACACAGAAGGCAAAAGCTCTGCAGCCTACATTATATAAAAGTATAGAAATAGGTCCAACGCCCCACCTCACCTGTCTTGTATTTATATATGATTAGTAATGGATATATCGGTATCCATTATGTGATATTATACATGAGCATAATCCTGATGGATGTGGTTAAACACGTGATACAGCTTCAGCTCCACAGCAGGCACCTGAACGACAGACCTAGAACGAGATCTGTCTCTCTATTCCCTGAATAAATGGCTGTTTTACTTTTTGAATCGGTTGATCCTGTGAAGTTCACAGTGACTGTAAGCTGACACATTGACACTGCTCTCCGTAGCCCCTCTGTGGCCACCGCCTTGCTTCAGCTTGTACCTACCTGGTGCTGGCCTTTGTACCCAGACAGCAGACGACATGCCAGCCCATGGGTGGGCTCCACAGCCAGGTCACTGCTCCAAGTCCCCGTGGCCCACCAGGCAGCCACAGGCTACCCTGGGGAACTCAGACAGCTGGCCCTGTTTTATCAGTGCCCAGACTGCACAGATGGGAGGCCAATCTCAACAATTCCTGCCTCAGATGGCGTAGCCCTGGGGCTAGCCTTCAGTCCTTCCGTTCTCTGAGTAACTTTTCTGATAAGGGGAGCAAACAGAGACCTAGCAAGAGGCAAATATAAGGAAGACTCAATATGAGACAATTAAGTTCTCTGCTAAAGTCAAAGGCTATGAAAGTAACAGGCAGCAATTTGTTTCCTGCGCTTTAGAGTGACTATGAAATAAAATACTCATGAGTGGTTAAAATATAACTATTTTATTTTACTTTTCTTGTGACTGTGAAAACTTTAGAAGGACCCACAGTGTCTGCTATATTCCCACGAGCTTTCCAAGTAAAAGGCTATTGGAGCATGAACATACAGATACCAGTGTCTATTTCAGGTAAAGTTCAGCAGAAAAAATAGCCAGAGAATTCAAAATGGAAATATAAATTGAGTATAGAGTCCAGATATAGATCATGCTTATCATAAACTGTATGGAAAGTGCATAGGATCAAATACTACACACAGTGTCATACACTGCACACAGCATCATACACTGAACACAGCATCATACACTGAACACAGAATCATACACGGTATACAGTATCATACACTGTATACAGCATCATACACGGTATACAGCATCATATACGGTATACAGCATCATACACGGTGTACAGCATCATACACTATGCACAGCATCATACACTGAACACAGCATCATCATACACAGTGTACAAGCATCATACACTGAACACAGCATCATACACAGTGTACAGCATCATACACGGTGTACAGCATCATACACGGTGTACAGCATCATACACTGAACACAGCATCATACACAGTGTACAAGCATCATACACTGAACATAGCATCATACACGGTGTACAGCATCATACACAGTGTACAGCATCATACACTGCACAAGCACCTCAGACTGCATACTGCATCATACACGGTATACAGCATCATACATGGTGTAGAGCATTATATACTGCACACAGCGTTATACACTGTACACAGCATCATACATGGCATACAGCATCAGACACTGTACAGTTCATCACACACAGTACATAGCATCAGACACTGTACACAGCACCATAAACTGTATATAGCATCAGACACTGCACACAGCACCATACACTGTGCACAAACATTCCCAGTGGGAGAAAGTTAAGCCAGATGCTGTGGCCTTGGTTATTGTTTATGCTGCTCATTAGATTGTTAATTTTTTTTAAATATTGCTTTCTTTACTATTAAATTACGATTGCAACATTTTTGCATAATTTCGGCTAATTTTCAAAATTAAGAAATTCAATATGCATATATACTCAAGCAAGCATGTTTTTGAGAAGTCAGTTAAGGTACACAATAAAGAGCAGGCTACAAACACTTCACTTAATTCCAACAGAACTTTTGAAGTGCCTCAAATTAGGACATAATCAGAACACAGAGAATCTATTAGTATACTTATGTTCATAAACACACTATGAACTCCTAACTAAAATAAATGAAAAATGAGTACCCAACACAGTATTCATCAATGTGCCCTTTGGAGTTACTAAAATTAAAGAAGTATATGATATACAATTGTGAAGTATATCTAAACCATGCCGCTAATTCTAAACTGGCACAATTCGGTGGCTAACCCTGCATGATTCATCTCCATGTCCTAGTGGAAATGGCAAATGCTGCCAAGCATAGTCAGTCTGCAGGACCAGCCTACAAGGGTGGCAGTGCCACACTTGCCCTGCCTATTGCCTGGTCATCACTGACAACTTACTAACTCTTAGAGCCCCTGTGTAAAGCAAACCTAACATAACAGCAGGAATGTGGTGACGATTAAATGAGTTGACAGACACCACAGCATGCAAGAGCACCTGGCCCCCAGGTAAGGACACCACGATCATCAACCTGCTACCACTCTGGTTCTCATCACTGATCACTGTGGCTAGGAATATGACTAGCTGTGAAAAGTCGCTGATGACACATAATTATCGTTAGCAAGTATAAATGAACAAAAACCTAAAACAAAACTTGAAAGTATTGATAGGCAAGGAATGTAACTCAGTAGGAAATTGCTTGCCCAATATGCACATGGTCATTGGTCTGATAAACAGAAACAAACATACACATACATATACATACACATGCATACCACACACATACATATCCCACACACCAATAGACACATACAGACACATACAAATACAAACACATACATATACTACACATATATGACACGCACAGACACATACAGGTATAAACACACACACAGCACACACACATAGACACACACACACAGATTTAAACAGACACACATATATACAGACACATACAGATACAAACACACACACATACCACACGCACATAGACACACAGACACATTCAGATATAAACACACACACACATACCACACACACAGACACAGACACAGACACAGATATAAATGCACACACATACCACACGCATATAGACACACAGACACATACAGATACAAACACACATTAACACCACACACATACACCGCACATACAGACACAGATACACACACACACCACACACATATAGCTATACACATATGCCACACAGACACATACATACACATATACATATTACACATGAACATAAACACATATACCACACACACACACACAGACGCATACAGAAACACACACATACGGCATATACAAACTCACCTACACCAGACACACAAAGACACAAACATACACATATACACATATACACTGCACACAGTCAGTGCATCTGCGTGCCTGCGTGCAAACACACACACTGCACACTTCACTACGCTCTAGACATGTAAGGACAGAGTCCTGTTCTTATTCTTGCTCCCCATGAAGGAATCCTGTGACTGGCATGGCAGCACGCACCACCACCAGAGCACCAACTTAGCCTTCAAAACCTGTTGTAGAAGAAATTTAATGGGCATGTTGGCAGTATAGGGCAGAGCTGCCTTCCAAGAAATTTCACACCATTCGTTAAAAGGTAAATATGTATGTATGTATGTACGTATGTATGTATGGCAAGAACTGTACCGGAGGGGTAAACAGCACCTAGAGCCATGTCTGTGGCGTCCTGCCGTTCTCCCATGTGGCAGAAGTGCAGGGCTGTCCTCAGGAGGGAGAATCAGGCAGCAGCACTGAATACTGTGTGCATCCCACTGGTGCGCTCCTGTGCGCATGCCCATGCGCATGCCCGTGCAGGCCCGACCTCACTCCCGGGTCAGTGCGGAGATGTGCAGCACTATCCCCACGTTACAGGAGAGGACATGGAGGTGTAGAAATGTTGTTCTACCTAACCATCTATTACCCAGCTGTCCATGCACACTGCAGAGAAATAAAAATGTGTGAGCCCGAGACTTTACTTAGAGGCACTTTCCTAATGATACAGCTTAGGAGTTTCAACTGTGTCTGGAGAGCGTTGTGTTGTGTTACACGGCCAGTGTGTCTCCTTACAACTTTCAGATGCTGACAAACACATGGACTAGTTAGTCACTAACTGCTCTTAAAACGCACTGCCACCGGCTCCCGCCCACCCCGCCTGCTGGGTCCCCACTATGAGAGAGAGAGCATCCTCCTTGTATGTCTCTCCCATCCGACCAGCAGGGGGTTGGGGGGCAGAGTGTGCGGGGAGCCCAGGGGCCTGTGAGGAGGACAGATGAAGGATCCAAGCAGCGAGAGCACCAACGCTGACCGCTGGCTGTGGGGATGGACGGACGTGGGAAACAGAGAGGGCAACATCAGGGCCCAGTCCTCGCTACACAGCAAGTTCACAGGCCGCTCAGAATGCACACCTCAGCGCCCACCTCAGCACCTGAAATGAACAACGGTGAACCACAGCCAGTCATGGTCACCAAAGGCTAAATCCAGGAGCTGACGAGCCAGGAAAGCCAAACACCCACAGTTCTCGCGTTCTCAGGACACAGGTGGGAGTGAAAAGGATAAACCTGGACAACGAGGCTGTGAGCCTGCTACAGAGCCCGGCCGCAACCTGTGGCTCGAGCTCCAGAGCAGGACATGGCCCAGAAACCCCGAGAAGCCTGCCTCAGTTTATAGCACTGGTCTCTGGTGGAGAGACAGGGACGGCTGTCACGAGTAACACCTGCTGCTCTCCGCAGTGGGGTAAGAGGCGGTGCTGACCTTTAAGGATGATCCCAACTCCAGATGCACAGGACGTCAGCAATGAGCCCGCAGCCCACGCAGTGGCTCAGCATGCACACTGTGTGAGGACGGTTCAGGCACCTGTGACCTAGGCTCTGCTCACACGGAGCCAAGCTGGCTGGGCTGGATGAGGCTGACAACTGCACGCACACACGGGAGGAGATACGCCAGGGCTGGTGGCCAGGCACCTCCGTGGGTCTTCCCAAGTATCTCCAGCACAACCGCTTACTGTAAGGACAAGCACACTGCTACTTACACTAGGGACCGAGAAACAGGACCATGAAAGGACGGCTACACCCTTCTGTCCTTTGTCCCCTCTCAATACGTAATATACCCACTGTAAGCGCCCAATGTGTAGAAAAGAAGGCACAGACCGTGAGTCACCTCACTTGAGGTCACAGATGTTCTCCCACACAGCAGGCCATGTTAACATATTCCTGCTCTGACAGTGAGGGCTTCATCACCCTACGCCAGGAAGCATCCAGGACTGCTGCGCCTCCCCCTGTCCCCTTCCACCAGCCTTCAGTGTGCTACTAGAAAGACTACAGCTAAATCCTTGAACAATAACCATTCTACTGCCAGCCACAAAAATGTTGACAAATCTCAATGTCCCACATTCCAGGTTTTCTTGGAGTAGGCCACTCACTCACGTCTACAAACATTAAGCACTTCACTTCGAGTGACACTGGCCTCGCAGGCTTTGGCCACTCCCACAGCATTCTATCATCCTCCAATACATCACCAACATGCACTCAACTCTCTGGTTCTCGCAATCTAATGCACTATAGAATAATTACATTAATATCACAATTTTACTTAAAAGGATCACAGAAATTTTAATACATGTACTATTCAACTTAAATTGGCGAGATCATAGAAAGAAAAAAAAATCCTCAAGTCAAGCCAAACAGTCCGAGTGTGGAGCGATGGGGCCCAGGTGCCCATGCTGCGACATCCACACCTCCAACAAGGATGACAGTGGCTTAGGTTCAAAAGAACAAAAGAGAACAGAAAAACAGCTCAGCACGAGGAGGAGATGCCGCGGACATCAGGTGAACAGGAGACACCTACACCGAGCAGGCAAGCGCCCTGGCCCGGAACACCACCGCAGGGAAAGGATGCTGGAGACAGAGGTTCCTTGGTTTCCTAGCGCCTTGCAGATCACTCTTGCTTGCTGCCTCCGGGCACTTTTACCACAGATAAGGTCTGAGTCAAACGTCCTTGACAAGGGCAGTGTTGGTCCTCCGTCCTGATGACCACACCCACACGAGGGGCATCCGTTGAGGAATCTAAGCTCTTTAATTCGGCAAGAGCCTTTACTTTGCTGGCACCTCGGTTCATCTTAATGGAGACTTATGCCCTTGTGCTATTTTACATGTTAGGAAATGGAAATGCAACGACTTACCCAAGAGAAAGACTTAAAGCTGCATGTCCAGTGTCTGACCGGTCCGTGTGCTAATGTCACTGTGGGGTGCTCTGAACTTGAATGTGTTTACATTGGACTAGACAACCACACTCTGGAAGCTTAACAAAATAACCATATTAAACAGACTGGAACTGAAATAAAGTTTGCATTTAAAACTACTATGGGAAAGTTTGTGACTGTTTCTATGCCCTCCGTTGTCCCTGATCACCCCATAGGATAAAAGATTAAAGGGAAAATGCCAGAAATGAACCAAAACTAACAGAGGAGCTGGAGGTAAGATGGCGGCACATGATGACAACTCAGCCTTAGGCTAGTCAATGGGTGGGTGTGGCTGAAGGGACTGCAAGTGGGCACCACTGCCATCTGTCCCCAGGGGAGCTGGGTCTGGCCAAGCCGGCCTCTGAGGGAGAAGTGGCCCGAGCTGCCATCCTTCCAAGGTCTAAGGGCTCTGCAGCAATGTGCAGGGGCGTGTTTGAGTTTTATTAACAATACAGTTCACGCACCTGAAGTCGATATGCATGAGAATATCTAAGAGGAGGGAGTCACACCTGAGCACAGCTTACAGGTAAAGGATTCACTGCGTGGGAATCCACGGGCTGAGGAAGCTCACAGCAATGCCGGCTCGCCCAGGCTGGGCTGAGCCACAGGGTCACAGTCACTGTAACACTGAAGCCGTGAGTGCGAGCCATGCAGTCGATTAATAGGCAAACCACCGCTAACATCAATGTTTAAACCTGGCTGCGGAATGCGAGCGCCCAGCCCTGCATGTCTCAGGTCCGTGTCTGAGGGTGTGTCCCGGACACCCCTCACACTGCTTCGCTGTGCACTCTGCAAACGCCGAAGAGAGCATGCTTGGTTTTGTTTTACTGACTACATTTCTCCAGGCAGGAGAGATTACTACACTGGTTTTTGAAAGAGACGCTACAGAGAGTGCTGTCAATTTCCAATCACTTGAGTGATTTTTACAGAATCACATTATATTCTTACTTCTCTTGTCTTCAAGGGCAGCTGTCAAAATTGAGCTGCACTTAAGAGCTACAGCCTCAAGGAATTTCAAAATATTCTAAAATAGATGAATGCTTTCTTCCCATAAAAACTTTTAAGAATGGTGACTGTTTAATAAAAACCTGCTTTTATCTGGAGCACAGGACAAGGTTCATAAATGAGTCATGTGTCTACATTTTCTAAAACTACAAAATCTAAAGGACTTGCCTCCCGTTCTCCCAGGTCCCTGCTGAGGAATGCGCATGACCAAAATGGCAAGAAATTTAGGAAACAGGATTAGCATACATGAGGCGAAGTGAAGGGTCAGCAAAGTAATGAAGGGCGTTCCAGGAAGCGGCTCCTGGCATCGAAAGGTTAACAGCCACTCGAAGCTGTGTCAGGGAGACTATGGAAATCAGAAGGCATGTCTCTTCAGGAAAGCAGAAGTGGAGAATAAAATGGATCTGACAGGTGTGACAGAGCCAGGCTGTGCAGCAGGGCACTGGGAGGACATGCGAGCCAAACTGGGAAGAGAGAGAGAGGTAGATCTAAGCCAGGAAGGACTAAGAGTCACTCCAGAAACAGAAGGTAATTTATATCAGCTAACTTAGCACACAGGTTTTGAAATGCAACAACATTTGCATTTTAGATGTGGGACTCAAGCTGAGACAGCTACATTGTCTTGGTATCACCTACAAATCAGGTACCTAGTTTAATTTTGCCTATTTTTGAAAACTTAGAATGATTGAATTACAATTTATCCTGGGACATGTATGATTTCCGTTTTGGTTTTCTGTACAATGATTGGTTCTGTACACCTGATGTAAAGAAGGCAGAGACTCAGTTTCCAAGTCAGCTACAAAGCAGTTAGTGATTCCCCACTTCCATTTCCAAAATCTTCCTTCAAAGATCCCTCCCTCCCTCCCTCTCTCTCTCTCACACACACACACCTACACATTCATGTGTACACAGATATGTAGATTCACGAACACACACATACACAAATACAACAATCAACAAGGTAAAAATCACAATGTCTGCTATATAATAAAATATCAGAAATGCAAAAAAGAAAATGCAACCTAGATCAAGAGGACAAGCACTAAGGTGGCCCTAAAATGCACACCCATGAGGCAAGCACGGTAGAGTCCACAATGACATCAGAGCCCGCCCACGTGTTCAGAGGGAGACGGAGCATCTGAAGCCGACTGAACACCATAAACATCTCAGAGGCAGCTCTACAGGAACAAAACAGTCTTTCCTCTTAAAAAGTTGCTGGGCGCAATTTTGATTGCTTTTATTTTTCTTCCTGTTTTTGTTTGATTTTGCTTTGCTGTTTGATTTTTGCCTTTGGGTAGGGGTCCTAGGACACTGGAGGTGGCCTTAAATCCTGGCCTCATGTACTTTCCCTGCCTGGCCTTGTGGGCAGCAGATGCTTGGCCCTCACATTCTGCATCTGGTCCACTGTGCGGAAGACGGAACACTGGAGTACAAACTGAAGAGAGGACTCAAGGGTGTGTGACAGGAGCCACCACCTAACAGTGCCTTAACAGCGCCTAAACAGCGCCTAAAACTGTTCTGTGTTAGATGGAAACCATAGAGTCACATGTTCAAAGGGTCAAAAGACAAAGGCAGCAAAAAAACAAACCAAACCAAACAAAACAAACCCCCCCAAAAAATACACCAGTCAATCATCAAATCATCATCAAACCCACACTATATGAAAGCAACACACACACACACACACACACACACACACACACACACATACAAGAAAGCCTTCTCAGAAACAGAAGGCCCAAGTGGGCAGCGTCTTTTACAAACCAAGGGGAAATGCTATGTCCTATGAAAATGTCTTTTAAGATGTAGGTGAGCCGGCTGCTCTTCCGGAGGCCCTGAGTTCAATTCCCAGCAACCACATGGTGGCTCACAACCATCTGTAATGGGATCCAATGCCCTCTTCTGGTGTGTCTGAAGACAGATACAGTGTATCAAAATAAATAAATGAATGAATGAATGAATGAATGAATCTTTTTTTTTTTAACAAAAAAGAACAAGAGTTATTTTAGAAGTGTTGAATTTAAAACCAGCAAAATTAACTGGGTTTTTGGCTCTTTTTTTTGTTCCTTCAAACAAAAGATTTTAAGTTATCTGTGAAGATAAGCCACAGACATCAGGTCTGCAAATGAAACTTATGTCTATGACACAGAACTTCTGAAATTCAAAAACACAACATAAAAGAATTCAGAAATGGCCCAAAGGTCTGAATGGATTTTCTACCTGAGGACATCCTCAGAACTTACTGCTTACACCGCCCTGTGTCACCATGAAGAGTGACCTGGGGGAAAGAACTGAACCGGGTGGCATCCTCAGAAGTGCCACGGTGCAGCTCTGAGGCACTGGGATTCTATGAAGTCACTTTGTGAGATAGCACGTGAGAGCCGAGGCGTCCTAGAGCGTCTCTAGGTTCCTAGGCAGCACGCAGAGAAACGAAAGCACTGCGTCTACAGCTCAGCTTACGGCGCCCATGGCAGAACTCCAAAGTGAGGAGCGAAGATGATGGCGGTGGTGGCAGAGGCGGCGGCGGCTGCGGAGGTAGCAATGACAAAGAGGGCAGCAGGAGCAAGATGCACAGTAGGTTTCATAACATGTGACATCAGCGAGAAGGAGGGGAGGGGACAGGTGACGCTGCCCCAAGTCCCGTCATACTGAAAGTGAGCTGTCCTGAGCAAAGATGTGTGTGTCAGTAACGGTTAAGTCCCAGGCTGCAGTAATACAACTGACAGTTCCAGGAGACAAAACCCACAGTCAAAACAAACCTGCTAAGGTCCAGCAGAGGGAGGGTCCGAGACAGGTGTGCTCATACCCAGCCCATGGACCGCCTGATGTCACTGCTCTGACAGCTAGCCAGGTGAAGAGTGCAGGGTCAGGCCCCAAGGTGTCAGGACTGGTGGTTTCTAGGAAGCACTTGAGTTCTGTTTTCCAGAGCTGGTGAGACTGAGAGAACTCTCTACCACAGCAGGAGCTCACACATACACGCAGCCTTCAAAAGAGCCACTGCAGGAAAGTTATTGTGGGCCGAGTGGGCTGGAAGGCAGGCAGTGGAAGCTCGTGGAGCATGGCGGAACCGCGTGCGAGCCACTGGGCTGACCATGATGTGCACAGAGGAGCGGGGCACCGCACCTCACAAATGCACACAACTGTCACCGCAAATCTCAAGATACAGGAGGAAGAGACTCTAAAGGATCAACAAAGAAAGGGACCACAGGCCAGGCTCGCCTCAGAGAACTCAAGTCTTCAGTTCCAAACCACCACAATAACACATTTTCCTGCTTTCCGGCACATATGAAAGCTATGCTAATACTATACTAGTAAGTGTATGATAGTATTATAGCTTAAAAATTTGCATGCCCCAACTATTTCATTGCTAAAAGTGCCCATGATCAAAATATAAATAATACTATTTGATAATCGATTTATTTTTAAAAATTCAATATGCTGCAGAGTTAGTAATCCTTGCCCCGTGAGAGGCGTGCGTAGAGCCGACTCTCACGAGGCTTTGCCCGGGCTCAGTTTATAAAGCAGGCGCTCTGTAAGAGCGCGCGATTAGGATTGTGTGTGGCCCTCGGGCTGAGGCCACTCTGCTCACATCTTCATTCCAGGTTTTAGACAACGGAAGCACAACCACAGGCCTGAAATGGAGCCCCCATGAAAGCTCAAAATCCCAAATCACGCGGGTTTCCCTCTGCTCCCGTGACGTTTTCTTATCTCCTAAACTCTGGGCACTGGCTACTCAGACCCAATACACTGATGCTCTCAAGTCGGGTGCCTGGCTGGGCAATCACCCCTGAATTAGCACAGTGCAGTGCTCAGAGAAATGTTCCACCAGGAAACTTCAGTGAGAGAACTTGTATGCAAGTCATGTAAAAACTAACTAGAACAATCTAGAAGTTCCGGGGAAGTAAATCCCCTGAAAAGACAGATCCTGGCCGGGCTTTTATCATCTATCCCACCCACCTGTGGTGGGGTGGCAGTGTGTGTGCCTGCTGTGGGTATTTGTAGAGGTCAGAACAACTCATCCAGTGGTTTTCTCCTTCTCTCATTTTTTTACCCACGGCACCATCTCAAAGGCTTCCTTCTGTTTTCAAATCTATAACCAGAGAAAACATGTCACTAAGTGGTTATAAAATAATCTTAACACAAATCTTGTGTCCTAACTATGGGAAATAAAATGGCAAATCAAACAGAGGAATAAGTGCAGACGGAGAAGAGATGTGCTGCCGCTCACGCCGCACGACCGCGGCTCGGGTTCCCGGTGGCAGGGCTGTCTGAGGACGGTACACCTGCAAACTGAAACACAACTGTCGTCCTTACCTCTGTCCTTCTAGGTCTCTATTTATTGGTAGAAATTCCCTGATACTTCAAAACTAGGCTAAGATCAACATGCAAACATTCTTTGTTGCATACATGTAAGAGATATAGTCAAAAAGATGAGCAACTTCAGATAATATTTCCACATGCTACCAAAATGCATTAGAAAATATTTTTTGGCAAAGAATAACAGTCGGGGGTACCAGAGATCACTTGGCTCCAGCGCTGTGGTGGGGCCTCAGGAGCTGTTTCTGTTTGTACCACTCTACAGAACCGGCTGCAGCAGAGGGTCCTGCCAGAGTTGGGGCTGTTGATAAGCCTGAACTTAAGCACAGGTGACTGCTTACACTTAAATTCATAAAACTAAATAGTCACACCTCGACCTTGTAATTACAGTGGTCACAGTGTAAGTACACAGTAGGCCGGCCTAGCTGGGGGCTACCGTGCTGTACAGACAGACAACCTCACAGAGCAGCAGGCCTAGCTGGGGGCTGCTGTGCTGTACAGACAGACAACCTCATAGAGCAGCAGGCCTAGCTGGGGGCTACCGTGCTGTACAGACAGACAACCTCACAGAGCAGCAGGCCTAGCTGGGGGCTACCGTGCTGTATTAGTTTGGGTTCTCTACAGGAACAGAACTGAGAACTGATAGAGTAGAAAATAAAATAAACTATAATATGTTTGTATGTACACACACACACACACACACACACACACACACACACGGAGGAGACTTAGAAGGGCTTACAGGCTGGGAATTAACTAGCCCACAAGCTTTCTACCAAGGTGCGAGAGTCCTGTACTCGGGGCTGGAAGCCTCGGCTGGCCTTGTGTACAGTGGAATCCTGAAGAAGTAGGCGCCAGTGTCAGTGAAGAAGCACACTTACCACGGAGTGTGAGGACTTGCAAGCAAAAAGCCAGGCTCTCATCCGGCCAGCAGCTCGGCCCGCTTCGAATGATTTAAGAAAAGCTCCCTCACAGGTGTTTTCTGCCAATTGCAGACACAGCTTACAGCAAACACAAGTGTGGGACAGCACAGCCTCTCGCAGCACTGCTATTTCATTTGCACTATTACAGAATGTAGAGCTGGGATTCCGTTATTTATGGCCAAAGTCTATTATAATGTCTGCAGTCTATCACGTAGCATAATGTGAGACACAGCAGCCTAATGTGTTAGCCATTATCAAAGCTACAGTAACACCAGGTTAAGGACCACAATGGTATGGTTATTTTAAATTTCTTTCTTTCATGGGAAGCCAAAGATAAAGAATCTAAGTTTTTTTTAACAGAAAAAATGTTTACCAAAATTCCAGGGCTAACTCCTTTGGCTTGACATTTATTGGAGGGTAGTTGTGTAAAGAAAGGTCACTACACTTGCAGTCAATCCCTCTCCAATGGCAATCGGCCCCACAGCCTAGCTACAGTTGCTCCTGAGGAGACTCAGTCATTCTTGAGCTCACTTGAACCCCCAGATTAACAAGGAAAGAATAGCATCCAACTGAAAAGGGCAGGCAGAGATGGCCGCCAGTTTGCATAAATTACAAGACAAAAGGCTTTGAAGGGCCAGAGCTGCTATGGCAAAGCACACACAGCTGTCTGTGTGCTTTCTAAACTTTCTTTCTTTCTTCTCCCCCACCCCCTTGCTGTCCTGGAACTCACTCTGTAGACCAGGCTGGCCTCGAACTCAGAAATCCACCTGCTTCTGCTTCCCAAGTGCTGGGATTAAAGGCGTGCGCCACCACCACCCGGGTGCTTTCTAAACTTTCAATTTTCCACAGGAAACACAACGTCTCCAAAGGAACACTCTTAAGTGGTAGATGATGGCTCTTTTGCTTAAAAAGCAGAGCAGGCACAGGTGCACAGGGGCACGGGGCAAGGGGGCACGGGGGCACAGGGGCACAGGGGCACAGGGGCACAGGGGCACGGGTGGGGTGGGGTGGGGCAGCTCCGGGCAGGCCCTCTCACAGCTTGCTATCGCCTTGCCCCCATAAAACCAAGATGCCGTCTAACACTTCCTTTCTGACTTCTCAGTGTCTGTCTGACACACCAAAAGCGCTCAATAAACATTCTGGAACTGCTATTGTTGACTACTCCTAATTAGTCCCTAAGCTAAAGTCCTTTAAATTTATGTACTACAGTTTTCATTCTGTAGCAATGTCATAGCATGTGAATAAAAGTTTTAACTTTTTATGTTTACCAGTGTTTTAAGACACGGAACCATTTAAACTAAGAAATGTAGTCTTTTCCTACTCTGCGGTAGGCAGAGATTCTGAGATGACCCCGAGAGCCCCAGCTGGTGTCTCATGCTCACATCTGGAACTGACAGGACCTAGGTCAGGATGGACAGGACCTATGTTAATATCTCCATCATTAAGATATTTTATATGGCAAAGGTTGAAGGACTTTGCAGAGGTAACTAAGGCCCCAATCATGTGACCCTAAGTTACTCCAGGGGAGACATGCTTTGTAGCCCTGGCCTAATTAGGAGAGCTACAGCAAGACTGTTGGAGGGTTTACTGGTCAGCTTTGAGAAAACAGGCTACATGAGCTGTGCATCTACAGAGAAATGGGCCCTGGCCTCAAGCCACATCACAGCGCAGGACTAAAGGGACCTGAGACTGACATCTGTGCGGTGGTCTGAATAGGTATGACACTTGTGGCTTTGAATGCAGTGTTAGGAGGTACTTCCTTGTTGGAGAAAGTGTGTCACTGTGGGGTGGGCTCTGAAGTCTCCTGTGCTCAGACTATACCCAGTGTGGCACAGTGTCCCTCTGCTGCCTCAGATGAAGATGTAGGTGCTCTCCTGCACCGTGTCTGCCCGCACGCCGCCACGCTTCCTCCACGATGATAACAGACTGAACCTCTGAACCTGGAAGCCAGCCCCAATTCAATGTTGTCCTTTAGAAGAGTTGCCTTGGCTGTCAAGTCTCTTCACAGCAACCCAAACTAAGGCACTCTGTATTATAGATTAGTAATTACAAACTATGCCACTCAGATAGGGTTCACGTGGTCCACGCGCTTGGCTTTAGAGAGCTACTTCATAGCTGAGAATAACTGCTGTATTATTATGCACCTCTAACTATGATCCTGACTTTTATCCTCCATAAGGAGAGACTGTAAGTACAGAGTAGGTTCTGCCCAACCCATGCCTACAACACTGACTTGTGTTCAGGGCTTGCCACTTGCCTCAGTACGCACTGCAGCACCCACGTCAATTGACGGCGTGACTGCAGTGGGGCTGCACAGGGAAAGGCTCTGCTAGGGCCGGCGGCTAAGATCCGTTACACGGGGCTAGCAAATGCATTCAGAATGGAGATCTGTATCTGGATACAGTATTTTCTAGATAATTTTAAAGATACAGAAAAAACTACTGAGATATGAGGTGAGATATTCTCTGACTACATTCAAAATTTACAAATGAATTAAACTGCTCAAGTTCATCTCTAAGTGACAAGTATGGAATCTGGAACACTCTCCAGAAATATACTGAACTAAAGCAAACCTGGAACACTCTCCAGAAATAAAGTAAGCTAAATCAAACTCCTCAGCCTATGAAAGCGTTCACTCATGAAGAGGCTCTAGGCTACAGAAAGCCACTGTCCTCCTACCATGTCTGCCCAGCTGTCTGTGGTACATTCACAGGAGAGCTGCGGGTCAGGGGCTTCCCTACAGGATCCACCACTAAACTCCATGTCTTCATAACCAGTACACAAGCCACCACTTACCAAGGCACACAGAGCACCACCTTCCAAGGGCAGGGGTCTCTGTTCCCACCATCGGCAAAGCAACACAGGCACAAAACAATGATAAGCCATGCCAGTCCCACAGGCAGAATTAGTGTTCCAGGACTCAAGCTCCAGTCAGCTGAGCCCCACAAATGACCAGACCTTGATGAGCACTACGGGAAGAATGTGAAGGCTCTAGCCTTCCTCTTTAGATAGGATCTTACTCTGGGTGGCTGTTCCGTTTTCAGAAGGTTTTCACTATGCCCTCCAGTCCAGCCCAAACTCATCATTGTCCTGTTCATTTGATCTACAGGGATCGGTGTTGGGATTATAGGCACCTCCTGCCCAGCTCAGATCTGAAGTCCATCATTCAGCCTATAGACGTGTGAAAGCTCAGGAACAGACTGGGAGCAAGGGAAGTTGTACAGCAGAGTGAGAGGGCGAGGGCAGCATGAGGGGGCGTGCTGAGCCCTCCCTGTCGGCTGAACACAACCTCTGCCTGGCGACCATCAGGGAACAGAGAATTACAGCAAAAGGCGTCTATGTCCACGGTACCCAAAAGAGGCATTAGACTCTTGGGTATAAATGTCTCAACACTCATATGTGTTCTCAATGTCCCACATTCCTTTCATTTTATGAAGCAAAAACAAAATATTCAAATATTAGCCTTACTTTACAACAGGCAGTGATGGAAACTGGCTCCTACACAGACAGCAAGCAGTGTGTATGGTGGTTGAATCCCTGGAGTCTGCAGCAGGGGAGATTTCCAGAGTCTATGAAGGCGTGAGCAGGGTGAAGGCCAGGGACTGAGAAGAGGCTGCAGGCGTGGCCGCAGTGTGCAGTCCGCAGGCCCTACTCTCCCACCCTGCAGCACCATGAGAACAGGTCACGGAGATGAACAAGACGGTCTGTTCCCGGCACATGATAAGCAGGAAATAATTCTGTGTCCAAAGCCTTACACAATGCTGAACTTTGCATACATCCACTGAAAGCATTTACTTAACAGGAAGAAAAATCTGCTTTAAAAGCCAGCTTCCTATTGACCAGGTCAGTGTTCCCGGGCACGCTTATCTCCACTTTCAAGATTACCAGAACCTCTGGGATGATCTTACTATGAAATGACCCCATGAGCTCGTGTGCTGCAGGACTGGACCCGACCAGAAGCAGCACTGCAGGAGATTCTGGACACTTTATGAGGTAGGACCTTGCTGTGGGGAGCAGGCCACTGAGAGCCTGTGAGAGCGTCTTGCCTGGTTCCTTCTTTGGCTCCTTTTCGCCATGAGGTAAACAGCTCTCCTCCGCCACACACTCCAGAGGCAGGATGCTCTCGGGCACATGAGGTGAGCCCCAAAACAAATCTTTTCCCCTCAAGCTATTTTCTCAGGAGAATAATAACAGCTATGTAAAAGTAACTAATGCAGCTCCCCAAACAGGCTCAAGCAGTAAGCATTTCAACTGCAAGTCTATAAGGAAATATTATTCCAGTTAAATGATCAAGTTAAACAATTTCAAGCACATTCAGAAAAGTCTAAAACATGTTTCATCACGGAAACAACAAATATAGCAAAGACTATATTCCACAGCAGTGATCATGATTTTTAAATATCAAACAGAGTATACGAGGTTAATTAAAATTGCTACAGCACTGGCCAATCTCATGCGCCAAAAGTGTGCTGTGCACTTGCACACGCCCACGCCCCTTCCTCCTTATTCATCATTCCCAGAGCAATGAAAATCAGTCAGAAGAGGGAAGTACCAAGAGAAAAAAATTAATCCAAATTAATCATTAACCTGATGGGTGACAGCTCATTTATCTCCCTGACTTTTTAATGCCTAATATTTAATTACATTTTTGTGGTGATTAGTGTTTAATATCAGTGGCTATTCTTACCTAAAGTGAAAATGTGTAAGAATATACCTACACATATTTGTGTGTATATGCATGCATATATATATATATATATATACACACACACACACATACATGACTATTCAACATACATTTAATGGTTAAATATGTTGCAGAATTTGAGAATACTATCAATTTGAGAATACTATCACGACTACCTGCATAGATGCACATTTCTAAAGCTGGCTAAGATAAGCCTTCTAGTCAAGACAAACAGTTAAGAAAATGTTATAGCCATTAACAAAGTCTAAAAGTAACTTTCAGTCTCTGTACTTGTTAGAGGAGCTAGAAACAAGCAACAAATGTAATCTTTGTTTGTACTGAACAAACCTTTCTCCTGAAGGACAACTCCTGATCTGAACATCTATAGGCCCGAATGAGAGCTGATCAAGTTTTGGCGTTAAGATGCCGCAGACAGCACTGATATTGGTCTGAAATCAATGTACGTTCAGCAAGAAAGGGCAAACTGTCTGTGTAGCTGTGGGTTCCAGAGCCCTACACTGTACGCAGAGGAGGACATTTCCACTAACCAGAAGGAAATGGCCCTCAGCTTCCAAACCTCTGACAGGTGCTTACAGGAGCTGCAGCCTGGGTGCAGGCCAAGCTCGCCAGTGTGCCGGTGCTTTACCAATAGCAAATGCAATAAAAGCTAAGACTAGAAATACTTAAAAACACATCCTGGTAATGAAAATGGGCACACACAGCCTACAAAACCAACAATGTTTAAATGCCTGAATATTCTGAGAATGGCAGACGCTTGACACACATTGATGAGGTTGGGAGGCTGCTCAGCCTAGGATGGGCCGCTTAGGATCACATCCAACACTGGGTGACAGAGCAGGGTCCTGTGTGGGGAGACCTGAGGCAGTGCAGACAAACTCCAGGAAGAGGAGAGCTGTGTGGCCCAGGCCAGACAGGAGTGGCTGGGGTGGCTGGGAAGCAGTGAATTAGGTTCCTACTGTGAACCTGCGGCCCAGCTGCCTGGTGTCTACCACGTGGAAAGCAGACTACGGCTGCTGCTGTATGTGCAAGTTAAAGGAACTGCTATGAAATATTCATCTGAAAAGTAATTAAGTCCTGCAGTTGAAAAGCTAACCTTTCACAACACCAAGTCCTCGCTCAGCCGGAGATTAACACATTCGGACGCCTCTGGTGCTCATTAGGGTTTACTTAGCGCCTCATCTGCATTGATACTTAGGTTGTTTATATAATGTTTTATTTCCTACAAGCTCAAATAAAGGCGATCCAAAGGATGATTTTCTCCATATGCCCAAAGCAAAACCTTTACAGACCACACGCACAAGACAAATATAACATTGGTAAGTCTTCTTAAAATATTGACAAAAATGGAACTCTTTCAGTCAGAGAAGGTGAAGCTGTCAGAAAGGCAGTCTAGGGGCTGAGGCTCTGTTTGCAGTGAAGGCCACTCAGGCTCTGGCGGAAGACACACATTAGGTGGCTCACAATCAACTGTAACTTTGGCTCCTGGGGATTTCACACCCTCTTCTAGCCTCTGTGGGAACCCAGACTCAAGTATACATAGATCACACACACATACATATAATTAAAAATAAATAAATCTTTAAAAAAGAGATGGTTTAAAAATCATTTTGATACATCAGTAATAGTTCCAAAATTACATTTTTTTTAATCCAGGGACAAATTATATTGACTGAATACAAACAAAAATTACTATCATTAAAAATTTAAAACTATGTTTCTCTCAAATAGTCTCTACATAGAATATCAAATTACCATCTGACATTTCTACACATGAACAAAACTGTTTTTTAAAACTAGGGGTAGGGGAAGAATTAGCAAGTTTTTTAATTTCAAATGCCACATGATGCCTGGCTTCCATCTGGCTCTGGCCAGGACACAGTGAGAACTTGGATGATCGTAGCAGTGAGACTGAGGGCCTGCCTCTCTGGCATAAAGCACAGGAGCTGCCTCAGCACTCGGCCACTCTCACTGCTGATGTCACAGCAGCCAGCGCTGGGAGCTTCCGGCCCAGCCCACACCAGCCAACAATGTAGGCCAAGAGGAGCTAAGAGGACAGGCAGCTGAGCCCCAACTGCCGGGGGCTGGAGAGGGCAGCGCATCCTCACTGCTGGTCAGGGAGTCCAGTCTTTCTGACTGCTGTCACCAATACACTTAGGAAGACGAAATGGGAAGCTGCCTCCTTTCCCTGACAGGAAGCCATCCTTGCACATGGAAGCAGACACACAGTCACACCAGTGACTACAGTCAGCCCTTCTACTCAGAAGCCAACTCACACGAAAGCAAACATTTCTGCTTTATGAGATAAATACCATGCAATTTCTGTAAACAAGATATGAAATAAATATACTCTGAGGAAAAGCTGCCCTGCACAAGGAGCCATTCTGGTTTAGAAAACAGCCCTTTTCCCCAGTAAATACCACTCTGGACTTTTCAGACATCAATAGTATTAAAGATCAATGTACAAGAGAGGTCCAGATACAATTCAACAGTCCATCTCCATTCTCCTCCACAGACTCACCCACAGATACTATGAAATCATTTAAACTAATGAAGTAAAACCATGTTTGACAGCAGAGTATGCTAAAAATTCCCCAAGTAGTAAAACAGCATAAAAGAATCAGTTTTTCTAAAAGAGACAAACTCTCTATAAATTAATCAGAGAAAACTCAGTGATCACGAAAACGGTGATCCCAGCAAGGACGTCTTACACATACGGCCATTTCTAAGAAGACCGTGGCCCCTCCTTCTGTCTCCATGAACCACACTCCTTACCTGTGTGAGGCACACAGCCCAAGATGACTTGGGGTCAATGCAAGCCTACCACAACAGACAGAGTCTACCAAAATCACTGAGAGCAACCACAAAATCACACTCAGACTCCCAAACTCTCCTTCTCAAACAGTGAGGTCCCGGGATATGAAACGAGCCTTGGAAACAATGAGGCTTGATGTCCAAGTTTAAGAAGAAATATCAGTAACAGCAAAGGGACCTTACATCTGAAAGGCACTCTGCTTTTTAGTATGTTTGGATCTATGTACACACACTGAGACGTCACCCGGAAGGCCAGAAAATGCACGCTTACATGTCAACTTCTAAAACCATCCATTGCACACAGAAAAGGCAGTCGGTCTGCCTTTCTGCCTTCCCGTTGTAAAGAAGAGGCACACTCCTCCTCTCCAAAGTGAGCTTTCTCACTGTTTTAGGACCTATAGAACACACAGCTTCTTTTTCAAAATTATATTTGTAGTTAAATAAAAAATACTAGTCCCTTGCCCCATGTGCCTATCTCTTCTTAAGAAACACCAGAAGACCACAGCCAGGTGCCACTTGCACAGAAACAGAAAACAAGATACATTTGTACAGAGGTGCTGTCCCTCGAGTGTAATCATCAAGAATTTTTCAGAACCATGCTGCTCACTAGGTTTCTCATGTGGAGACAGACAGGAGCCAAGATGCAGCGAAGGATCCAGAAGAGGCCAAGGAATGCAGAGGTGCCCTGGCATCCTGGTGAGAGACCCCAGGCTACGGCCAGGCTGTCACTGGTGCGTCAAGTGTGGTGGTCACAGCCAACTACTTAAATGAAAACCTGCTTTAGTATCTGGCTTCTTTGACCAGCTCAGTGTGCCGGGCACGAGGATGCAGACGGAGCACATGGGTCGGTCCGCGAACTCACTGCGCTGTAACGTACCCACCGTGGTAGCACAGGCGGGCTCTGCCAATGCCACGGTTAGAGTTCAAACTGGCTTCTTCCTTTCCTGTGAGAAAATTCTCAGCTCTGTGACCGGTGTCCCACTTTACAGCAACTACCCTTTCTCAACACAGCAAAAAGGTGTGCTACTCAGCAAGCACTTCCTCGACGGACAGCACTGTCACCAGACAGGAAGACAGCAAGACGGATCATATGTGCTTCTCATTGCTTCCATCCATAAACATACAGTGAAGTTGGCTTCTAGCACAATCATCTCTCTATCTCATCACATTCTAAAGAGAAAAACCAGGAGAGTGTGTGTGCAATTCTAAGGAAGGGGCAGGGGAGTGTGTGAGTGTGTGCATGTGTGTGTGTGAAGTTCTAAGGAAGTAGCAGGGGAGTGTGTGAGTATGAGTGTGTGTGTGTGTGTGTGTGTGCAGTTCAAAGGAAGGGGCAGGGGAGAGTATGAGTGTCCAATTCTAAGGAAGGGGCAGGGGAGTGTGTAAGTGTGTGTGTGTGTGTGTGTGTAGTTCTAAGGAAGGGGCAGGGGAGTGTGTGAGTGTGCAATTCTAAGGAAGGGGCAAGGGAGTGTGTGCAGTTCTAAGGCTGTAACTTTGCTAATCTGAATAGCATTCTACTTACTTCTGCTCGGGCTTCTTCTAGAGTAATTTGATGCTTTGTCCCATTTGACAAATCCTCCCTCTAAGTAAGAATGCAGCACAGGGATTAGCAATGCAATGTTGGCTTGCTTTTTAAGTCATTAGCAAGCAGCTGTAGGAACTGGACTGTACTGTACTGTACTGTACTGTACTGCACTGCACTGTAGGGACTCTGTGGAGGACTCTGTGTAGCATGCAACCAGACTCCTACAGAGGAAAAACATTTGCTCACCAACAAACAGTTCTTAAAGGCATCATTTTGTCAATAAAGTTTGTACACATTATTTCTTATTTGAACTAACACAATTTCCAAAGGAAACCATACTTTTAGTTTACTATAAACCATAATCCACTATTTCAAGAACAGAGATTATGTCTCAGCTCCCCAGGGATGTACTAGAAGCTAACGAGTGGCATCCTTTACACAGACACCATACCTCACCGGTCCAGAGCCTAATTCTCTGTCAAAAACAGATACCTATAGGCTGTTAAGGAAAGAAAATAGGAAAGTGGGTAAACCAAGTGAAATGTTGATTTTAAAAATAACCACATCAGTAGTTCACAGTGTTCTGGGTTATATCAAGGAGGGGACAAGCTTCTAAGATCTTTGTGAATGAAAGCTTGGACAGGAAGTAAACTCAGGCAGCCACAGCAGCCCTGCGGGGCTTGGGGTGCAGGCCTGTGGGCTCAGGGTACAGGCCTGTGGGCTCAGGGTGCAGGCCTCTCTGGCCACAAGGAAGGGAGGCGGTGCAAGCTGCAGTCACCGGCTGTGGAGATGATGGCACAGGGTCTGCTTTTGTCAAAGTGGTGGTGGACTTAGAACGCTGATACACAGGAGGCCGTCAGACACTATCCTACAAATATAAGTCTTTCTAAAGATGGCTCATAAAATTAAGTAACTGTTGGACTTTTCTAGCAAGCATTTGTCAGTAAGCAGCCTCACCCAGTCCTGCAGGAGAGCATTAGGGTTAGGTACAGCTGCAGCAGCAGCAGCAGCAGCAGCAGCAGCGTGCGCACACACACAGCTGCCCCACAAAGGGGCCACCAAGTACTTATTCCAGCTGCTCAAGAGGGCAGGTGCCTCTGGGGCTGCCGTTCCTTTTTGAGTCTCATCACTTCACCTGATAACCTCCTCATTATCTTAACACAAGCACACTAATTCAAGTCTTTGGATTTCTGTTTAGATTGAGGCACAACGTGGTTAGTGACTTTCCTAGACTAAGCAGCCACCCGGAAGCAGGTAAGGTCTTCCTTCTCTCCGCTCCCCTCTGGGAGTGCTCTGCTTCCTCAGCAACGAACTCCCCACAGCGCCTGATGGACTCATCTTCTGTGCTGTTTTCCTAGCCGGACTACAATGATTCCTTGGGCTTAGTAGCACTTTTTAAAACAGAATTGTCCAAATAATTAAAGAAAAAGAAATTTAGAGTATAATTCAAACCAGAAGTTATTCAAAAAGAACTGCTGGACATATTCAGAGCACACTGACAGGAGGATATTACTACAAAGAATCAGCTGAGAGTGCATCCCCATCTGAATGACGCTTCCTCTCCTCACACCAGGGCCATAGCCACCACAACAGCACACCATGAAAGCACACCAACTGCTTACCAAGACGAATTCATCAATCTCCTTCCCCATCGTAAATAAAAGCACCCATGGTTAGAGTCGGGATGAATACAAGGATCTAGCAATGAGAAACCGTCCATTTGTCCGCCACTGAATCAAGAAGATATCAGGGGCCTCTTACTTCACGTTTCCAGTGTTTTCTTCTCTCTGACATGGGAGGAGTTTTGTAATAAAAAGATGCAACTTCTTGCTATGAAAAACCAGTCAGACAGGCTTTCCAGAGCATGGCAAAGTGTAGCACTAGGAAAATGAGTGCATACAAGCCCAAGCTGAAAATTTGGAGGAGAGTAGCCACTGAACTGGAAATCCTGAGACGTATATCAAACTACCCAACTACACTGTTCCAAACAGGAAGTAGAGTTCTGACAGTGCTGCACAGGCAGGGCGCCCGCAGTGAGCCAGGAGGCTGCTCACATGGGGCACGGCAGTGGCCCGCCCTGTACACCAGTGCATCCCCGGTGACACTGAGCTCAGCTGTGTGGGCGTGGCAGAGCAGGTGGCAGGGCAGCCTAATTAGTAGCACCTGTTCCACTCATGGCCTCTCCTGTACAGTGGCAAGCAATAGAAACGAGGCCCCAAAACAGGGCCTGAAAAATTTCTAGGCCACCTGCTCCTATGCCCAAGCACACAGTTAACCGAGACCCACGGAAGAGGTGTCCGTGTCCTTTACCAGATCCACAGGCGCTAACACGCATATTCAAGGGCATTATTTAAAATGTACCAAAACAGCAACAACGACAACACCACCCTAAAATCTACATATCAGCTCCATTTCTCAGACATCTAAAGTAAGGGCACAAGAGGAAAGCCTCAAGGTGATTACTTCGTCACCCTGCCTCCATCATCGTGGTGATGCGGAGAACCAGGACCATGAACTAAACCACGCTGTATCCTCCGACAGTGGTCCACTGCTAGTTATCTAGAGATGTTCTCGAGCATAAGGGAGATAGACATAGATTATATGGGGATCCTGGAACCAATTTCCATGAGCACCATGGTGGTCTAGTCTTTGTACTACAGCTCCACAGTTAGGACAATATTCAGTAATAAACTGCATACTTCTATTCCTCCTTTGGATGCAAAAGTATGTTAAATCTCAGTGGACAAGGAGCCCATCTGAAAATGGCAGCCCACAGAGAGACGTCAATGGCCACCAGTGGGGTAAGGATCTCTTGGGGCCAGAGAAAGGACTAGGTTACTAGAGAGCACATGCACAGGGTTACTTCCCAACTGCCACCAAACAAGTTCCCCAAATCTAGAAAATGTACTGAAAGCCTTCAGGGTCTGCCTTTCAGGTGCTGGTCTCCAGAATTCCGTCCATCCCTTGTTTCTGAGAACGAGACAGGGAGGAGGAGACATCGAGGTACAAAACTAAGCAGAAACCAAGTGCCTTCCCTCCAAGAGCACATGAAAAGGCCAGACCAGGAGAAACACATACAAAGGGGCCGGTGCTTCCTCAAGAGTCCCTGGCCTCACCCATTCGGGGCCATTTTCTCCGTGACTGCTGTTTGAGTGAGTCTTCCCAAGGTTCAGATCTTTAGACAGAGTGAGCCAGAATGTATCTCTATGCCCAATACGCAGGTCCTGGTCATACCTGGGCAGTCACCAGTGCAGCTGGCAATGGAAGGTAAACAAGACACACCTAGAGAAATAAGGAGGAGTTGGCATCTCACCTCTGTTAGCTAAGTGATACCCTAATAGGAGAGGTCATGCCCAGGTGGCTGTGCTGGGCAGTTTTATGTCAACCTCACACCTGCTAGGGTCACTATGGAAGAGGGAACTGAGAAAAATGCCCCCGCCCAATAGATCGGTTTGTGGGCGCACCAGGGGTACATTTTCTTGACTGATGACCGATGGAGGATGGCCCAGCCCACTGTGGGATACCCCTAAGGGAGTGGTCCTGGGTTCTATAAAAGGTCTCGCTGAGGAAGACCTTCTTCTCATGGCTTCTGCCTCCAGGTTCCTGCCCTGTGGGAGCTCCTACAATGCCTGTCCTCAGTGATGGGCAGAGCTGTGGAGCTGGACGCTGGGACAGACCCTTGCCTCCCCGGCGGCCTTTACTGTCTTTATGACAGCAGCAGAAGCCTGATGAGGACAGTGGCCGTCACGGCTCTTCCGGAAATCCCCATGTCCCTCCCTCAAATGAGACTGCTTCACTCTGAAGGTCCCCAAACCAAAGAGAGCAAACCAAATCCTAGCCTGTGAGCTGCCCACGCATACGCTGTTCCCGGGCCACCTAGCAAAGGACTCGGGTCATCCTCCTGAGGACACTCGGCTTGCCTGCTCCTTGGTATTCAGGAGGGACGAGGCCTACTCCTCAACGCAGAAACACTAACAAACTGGAAATTATGGGCTGCTTCTTTCACGGAGAAAACTCAGCTGCACGATAGCATGGCTGTCACAATCACAAAATTGCATTTAACTTCTAATTATTAGAGTCTTCACACTTGCCTCATTGGAAAAATCATGTATAATCCCCAATGAATACTGGCTGAAAAAGAGCCTGTATACCACATACAGAAGGGAACCACACTGCTTCGGGTAAAGTCTCTTAAGATGGTGCTGGGTTGATGGATAATATACACCTAGAACACACAGACTCACTACACACCTGGACGAGGGAGGGAGGGAAGGAGGGAGGGAAGGAGGGAGGGAGGGAGGGAGGGAGGGAGGGCGGGCGGGCATCAGAAACCAGAGTGTCGAAAGGTCTGTCCTTAGCCTAATCTGACTGAGGTAAGACTTCTTATGAAATGTGAATTAGCAAATGCCACAAGCCCAGGAGGCACTAAATACAGCAGGCACCGGGTTCAGGGTCTTAATAACCGCCGGCAAGGCTTTGCATGGAATGGTGTGTTCTATACGAAGCAGACGGTGTGTCAACAAGAACTCTAGCTCAGGGACATGGTGGGCACATGTCCTAGCGCAGTTCCCCTCTGAGAACAAGAGTGGGGGTTGCGGCTCAGGCCATCCACTTTCCTACTGTGTACTGTAACATGCCTCTGGATACTGTCTGGTCATAGAAAGCAACTCTGGGGGAACTAAGACAAAAAAAAGTGAAATCAGAGAATTGAGGGCCTGGTGGAAGGTGGGTGTGGCAGAGGATGACGAGTGGGGAAGAAAAAAGAAAAAAGAAAACAGATAATTTAAATGCTGGACCAGCCCTCACTTAGGGGAGAGATTTCGATTTGTCTTGTGTAGGTGGAAAGGGCAGAAGTAGACCTCAGAGCCAGGCCGCGGCAGACGCCTTTAGTCCCCGCACTTGGGAAGCAGAAGCAGGACAATCTCTAAATTTGAGGCCAGCGTGGTCTACAGAGGGAGTTCCAGGGTCCCCAGGGTCTCAAAAAACTAAAACCAAAACACACCCACCCACCCACACACACACACAAATACACACACACAAAGGAACTCCAATTCAAGAGCCATCCAGTCAATATAAAGACAGATCTCCTAAGTTACCTACATAAACGCTCTCACCCTGGGATGAAGTCTATATCATTTGGCACTGTGCCAGTATCAATTTATGTATCAAGTGAGCAGAACCACGGCTCTCCGATCTGTAAGCGCACAGTCTATTCCTACATGGAATTAATAAGTCAAAGATACTACTTCTAAAGTTACATCAACTGAAACCTTTCAAAATGTCTTCGCTTCCTCCTCCAAACGCTCACGTGAGAGCGGAGGACAGAAGTGGCTTCAATCCCAGCGTCGCAACAGTCCACCAGAACGGCAGTCAGCCATGCCTACAAGCAGTTAAGAACTTTGCTCTTGAGAGTTTAACTTTGTTCCATGTGAGACTGTGAAGGATCAGCAGGTAATGGGTTAAGTCCGAAAACTAAAGGAGCAATGGAGCAAATCTGACTGCGTTTGAAAAAGCCTATAAAATGTTACAAGCAAAACAGGAAAGCCCGTGTTAATAATGCATAAACCAAAAGAGAGGGGGGACAGCTGCCCATTTAATGGAATAATGCTTTTATCCTTGCAGTTAAAATGAAACAAACCATGACTATTAATCTAGTAAGACCATGTAAAAATGTAATTTTTAAACATTTACTAAAAGGGTAGCCTTCAGTAACCGCTCTAAAAAGCAAGGCCTTGTGTACAGCAGCGTTTAAATGCTAAGCACCAATCTGCCTTCTGCCTAGACCATTACCCACCCTGTCACCACGGCAACACTAACAGTATGCCTGACTTCAAAGACAAAGATGTAATTTCAGACTTCCAGCAGCCAGAGGGAGTGGTAAGAATATTCTACCCAGGCAGTGCCAGCTGATGATAAATTATAAAAATATCCAGGACCATTACGAGGCGGACTATACCACAGTCTCATATTCCTGGGGGAAGACCTTAGTCAAGCACACCAGGGAATGCTGGGAGTAAAACCAAAAGTAAACAGGAAAGAACCTCAATTTCATCGCACAGACTTCTTGCTTGTTCTTTGCACCCAGGAGAAAATGCAAACAGTTTCTCCTACCATGGTTTTCTCACTCCGAGTAGGAGTGACTGAGGGTCTGCACGGATGTTCCAAGGACTCGCAAAACCACCCCCACGCCTGCTAAACTGAATGCTTCTGACTGTTTCATAGGAGAGGCTGGGCCCACATCCTTCTGCCCTGAGCTTGGGAGAACACCTGCCTGCCTCCCCCACCCTGCCCCGCCCCACTCCGCCCTGCCACACCCCACCCCGCCCCCAGCCTTTTCTTACAACCACAGAATATGTATGTTGTGGGCTTTTTAAAAACACTGCAAATGAGTAAGGCTGGCCCAGCAGTGACCCAAGGCTGGCCCAGTAGTGACCCAAGGCTGGCCCAGCAGTGACCCAAGGCTGGCCCAGTAGTGACCGAAGGCTGGCCCAGCAGTGACCCGGCTGAACCACAACTAAAAGTCAAGATCTCAGAGTTGAAAACACACCAAGTCCTAGAAAAGTGTGGTTGTGGAAACTCAGGAGAATCCCGAAAAGTTTTTTTAAATAAAGAAATAGGATTTTCTTTTACTTGACATTAGCAACAGATAATGAAGATGGGCCGAAAACAAAGGCAGATCAATTATTATATTACTGTTTGTAAGAATAAATATAATGCCACATGAATTCACTTTCTGCTGGATAGTTCTAAGCCTAAGAGTTAGTTTTCTTATAAAAACAGGAACAACAAAGAGTCACTCCTTTCATGGACTTGAAAGGCAGCCCAAGCCTTCCACCCAAGAGAAGGAGCTACAGTTTCCAGTCAGGGCTGCTGCCTTTGCCCCTCGGGCTCCTTGGCAGGCACCCAAACCCTCTCTTTAAAGGGTCAAGAGCTGTGACTAAAGTCTACCTGGAGGCTGAGGTGCATCCCCTGACCTCTCCTGGGGGTGGAGGCAGGACAAGCTGGACAGACAGGCCTCCCGTTCTCAGCAGCTCCGACCTGACAATGCCCAAGTCTAGAGGCTCATGAAAGAGCGTGCAGATCTCACTCCATATGCACCAGACGGCGGGCGGCCTCGAGTCACCAGTACAAGGCTAGCACCTAAAATCCTGGCCATCACAACCCCACCAATTTCATAACTAATGGAGAGGCCAACTTCTCAGAAAACACACAACACGACGGTTCAAATTACAAAGGAAAACGTCACCTTCACACCTATCTCAAAAGAAAAATCAGATTATACAACTACTTGCAATTTAGCTATGTTATTAAGTGAGCTTTCATTCTGCTACATGTTTATGATTAAGGGAACTATTTTAAAAGTCACCACGAAATGTAAAAGTGGGTTCAATAAGTGGTTTCTCCTTTGGCCACAATTGCTAGATTTATAATTTTGACAGGTAAACGAGTCAATCAAGTTCTAGGAGAACCCTTCAGTGGCCCATTCATTTGGATGGCAAGGCCTCACACAGGCTACCTATAAGCTTCCAGATAATATGGAGTCACGGCTCTAACCGCACACAACAGGCCTCTATTGTGGCCTCAGTTTCATTATTTTCTCAGGATTGTTTTATGTTTCTTTATAGAACATTTTCTTCTACAAAATCATAGAAGGTGAAGTTCCCTAAGATATAATGTAGTTTGCCTTTCTATTAAGAATTATATAACCTCGAATTTCCCTCTTCACCGTAGCTGGGACGCAGCCTTACCTTGCGCCTCTAGTGCAGTGACACCAGTATTCTGGCTAACTTGTTTCCCACCCCACCTCACCCCCAACAAACTGTCATTTCTTAGAGCAGCTTTTCTTTAAATAGGAATGTGTGACTTTAGGTCAACTTATGTCCTTCCAGAAGCGCTGGGGCTACCCATCCTGAATACAAACATCACAGGGGACAGGCTCCCGACTCACAGCAGACTTCTCGCCATTAAAAGTGCCCACTGACCCCACAAAAATAAACAATCTTTTTTCTAATTCTCAAACAAAAAGCAATAATGGATGCTTCAAGAAAATCCACCCAAGCCACTTTCATGGCTTCCATAAAGAAAGTGGCTTTGATCAGTAGGTTAGGGCGTCCGGGTCTCACTGTATTAAACACAGAATCTGGACGTGGGAGGTACAGTGCCTTTCACACGCGACTGTTCTAATGAACCTTAGGTGTTTAGAGGGACACAACAGCAGAGCTGAGCTGACCGGGAACCAAGGACACCAGAGGCTGCCACCGAAGATGACAACAGGTGTTTGTCTACTTCAAAGACAGTCATGTTCATTTCCTCTGTAATCTCCCCCCAAATCTTCACGGGGTCTGTGTGTTGAACACGGATAACTGAAGCTGAAGGGACAGCAGAGAACCAGGAGGAGAACCCCCAAGGTATGAGTGCTATGGACACCCCAAAGCGACGGCTTATCATCGTCCAAACATCTGGGATGAAGAGTCAGAGACCAAATAAACAGGGTTACTATGGAATATAGTTAGTAACAGAAACCCTTCCTCGCCTCTCTCCGAATGTATTTGGACACATATATATGTGCACAGGGGCCATACTACATGCACATCCCTGCGAGCACACACATGCATGCATTTTTTAAAATAACTTTTGAAATGAGTTTTTATACAGACTGGACTGGCTTTGAATTCCTAACCCTTGCCTATACCCATCAGGTGCTGGGATTACAGCCCCTTGTTACCTGACACCTGGCACCACCAGCACTTTAAGGGTTACCACTGGGTGCCTAGATGGACAGTGCACGCCAGCCTGGTGGGCCATCTCAGGCTCCCTCCAGATCTGCTAGCTAGAACACGTATCGAAGGCTTGCTCTGCCGCATACCAAGCTCCTACCCATCTGCTTCCTCCTTCTTTCCAGCAACTCCTGTTTGTTCACGGACAGCACCACAAGGTAGAAGTCAGAAGGGCGAACCCAAGTCACAACAGCTGCTCTGTCACCAATTCCCACTCTGAAGACCATGCTGGGCCACAGGGATGAGCAGAACGCTTTGGAATTTCAATGATCTAAATTAAATCTGCAAATTCTCAGACCTAGTTATGGCGTGAACCCTAAAGGAGTTGGTCTCTTTAGCAGTTGCTCCCGACCAAACATGACTTTGGTAGTCCAACAAGGAAGGAAGAAAAAGTCCAAGTTTGTGGGAATTTTTATTTTATCATAAAACCTCCAGTTATATTTTCTCCTCTTTCCTTCTGTGTGAACAAAATGCACTAAAATGAGGGGGTCTCAGCAGACTCCACGCTGTATAATTCACACAGCCTTCCACGAGGGGCTTGGGGTCGGGGTAAGCAGCGGCGTCAGGCCGTGGGCCTGAGGCGGCAGGCTCACGGTGCGCTGCCTGCCCCCCTCTGCAGGAGCTCCTGCTCCTAAGGAATGATGAGCTACGCCACGGAGTTCTGAGGGCAAATGGAGGGGCTGCATGGACTGACGTGTTTCAGTGAGGTCTGCATGTGCTGTGTCGCACACACATGCAAAGGATTAAAGATGAAGTCGCTAGGCCATAAAGCTACTGGCAGCACCTGCGTGAATGTCCTGTCAGCCATAACTATGTTTGATCAAGTTGGTTTTGAACTCCTGAGCTTAACCAATCCTGCTGTGGTAGCTAGGCCTACAGATGGCATCACTAAGACGAGTTTGGACACACATTTGCTACTTATTGCCCATAATGCATCAAAGATGGGTAGGAATTTAATAGTCTGTCTTCGTGTTTAAAAATTCAACCAAATAATAATCATCAAGAAATCTGAAGAAGCCCACCAGGAGAGCTGCAGCAGTGCTCTGGTAGCACACAGGCAGGAGAGGTGGTCCACCTGAAGGGCGTGAAGCCGGCACACGCACAGGAGTGTCACAGCACTGCCGTGCCCAGCGAAAGCTCAAGGCAGAATGTCCCTGCTAAATGGGGAACTCAGACTGCTAAACAGTGGAAACCTCTATAAAACAGCAAAACACTTTCATGAAATTGCATGGGCTAGAGGAGAATTCTCTATGTACCTACCTATGTAGCTGTTAGTTAGCCGAATGTTAAGTGACCTCAGAGGTACCCCTGATGATTTCTAGCAATGGAAGATGTTACAGTAGAAATCAAGTATTAACCAAGGCATGGTGGCCCATGCCTAGACTCGGCAGCAGTGAGGCGGCTGTGAGGCAGGAGGTCCTCATGAGTTTACGTGGGCCTGGACTTCACAAGCAGGGTGCTGGGCAGGGATGCCAGGCCCAGAGAAGAGGCAGCGGCCCACCACTGGCAACTTTCTATTTCCACATCTGGGAATTTGAGCTCAAAGCAGACAAAATCTGAATCAAATTAAATACGTAAGATGCACACATGTAAACTGGTTAATATTAGTCCTGTCTTGCTTTGTTAATTGTCTCTGGAGATTATAATGCGTTCCGAGTTTAGCTCATAAAACAGCATTTAAAACAAAAACAAAAAAACAAACAAACAAAAAAAACCCAATAAAACCAAAACTGTGTGTCTCTAAACTAAAGGCTCCCTGTTTTCACTGGTAATCAAAGGCAGAGGCTTGGTCTAAAGTGAAGACCCTGGTGGAGGGAACTCTGCTCCCTCCTGAGGCAGGATAGAGAGCTAACCTAGGACCTTGCACAACTTGGTGTGTGTGTGTGGGGGGGGGGTGCTCTGCTGTGCAGCTGTGTCCCTGTCTGGGGAGAGCACTCTACAGGGCTGGGAAGAATCTCTTCAGGCACCCTGTCCTTTGCAGGACTTTAAATGCACAACTGCACTCACGGTGCTCAAAGGGGTAGCCTTCTCTACAGACTAAAAGAGAACACCTTCTGAAAATTTCATGTTAAAAAAAAAAATCAGGTTCTCTGTCACTTGAATCCTCCACAAGGAAAAAAGAATTGTATACTAGGTCCACAAATGCATACATTGAAAAAATATTTATATTCACTCAGGGAAGAGGAATCCAAAGCAAATTAAACTAAGAAATAGTCTTCCAAAATGGCCAAAAATCAGTCAAAAGTATATCAAATTGAGTAATGCAGAGGAGTCCATGTCCACTGGAGAATCAAAGTGTTGCCACATTTCCTAGTGACACACACTGTCATCCTAGAAGCACAGTCAATGAGACTGCCCACAGAGCCACACCTAACAGCCAATGGCGTCACTTCTGTGTGTGCAGACGTGCAGAAATTCATGTGTACACGCTATGTATGAGGGTGCACATGAATGCAGAAGCAGGATTAATTCATGTGTACACGCTATGTATGAGGGTGCACATGAATGCAGAAGCCAGATTAATGCCAGGTGTCTCCAATCATCTTCCACCTCCCACCCCAATTTACTGAAGCCAGAGCTTGCCTGATTCAGCCGGTCTGGCCCGGTTATCAAGCCAAAGAGTCGCTTGCTCCTGTTTCTGCCTCCTGGCGCTGGGCTCACAGGGATGCTCCTGACTGTCTTAAGGACGCTTGGGACCAATCTCAGTCCAACTGCCTCCTCTCTGGCCCACTACTTCACTTATTTCTTGAGTATGGGTGAGCTATTTGGCCAAGGTACTGCTAAGAATACTCTACTATGTTCTACTCAGTGGCTTATAGAACATCTTTTCCCAGTACTCTCTAAATTACCTCCATGAATGAGCTCACATGAAATTCAAGCACAAAAATGCTGTCCTCTTTTCAATATCAATTCCTATCTGTAAGACCCTGCCAGGAAGGAAGGACAGAAGGAAGGAAGGAAGGAAGGAAGGAAGGAAGGAAGGAAGGAAGGAAGGAAGGAAGGAAGGAAGGAAGGAAGGAAGGAAGGAAAATAAAAAGGGAAAGGAAAGGGAAAAGAAACAAAAACAACCAACGGCCATCACCACTCCCCTGAAAAAAAAGGAAAACTTTGTGGAGCAGAAGGACCTTGGGATCCATCCACACTGGGTGTGGAAAGGCTTGGGATCCGCCCACACAGGGTGTGGAAGGGAAAGGGCCACGCCTTCCAGCCACACAAGCCACACAAGCTGTGGGGAGGCATCCAGGCAGCTGTGGGGAGGCATCCTTCCAGGGCACTGGCTCCTCTGTTACTAGCAGTTTATACTACAGTTCTTTGACTGAAACGTCCACTCCTGTATAAGACTTGTGAAAACAGTCCTCAGGTGGTGTTGCTTTACTATTCTGAAGGCAACCTTACTCCAAAGCAGGCGACTACAAAGAGCAACCCGACACCTAGTGAGGATCACGGCCTTGCCACCAGCTCCAACTGCAGCAGCGGAGAAATAAATAAAGACTAGGGAGGAGCCCTGTTCCCATCAGAACATCTGAGACACCAACGGGCACAGAGATGGAGGTTCAGGGTAGCAGGAAGCTGTTACCTTCCCTTGGTAGACTGGGGCTCCCTCAGCCTGGCCTACTTTATAAAGGATGCTCACCATGTCACGGCTCAACACAAGCCAGAAAGCAAAAGTTAGTAAAGATAAGCAGAAAGACTGGCAACACACTCACTGTACTTCCCAAATCAAACCCAGAGGTGGAGGAAGGGTGTAAGATGCACACACACAACCCAGCCAGAGAAATGCATCCTCCTGTAAAGAGCTCCAAGAAGGGCAAGAGTTAGTTGGCTACCAGAGCTCGGGGAGAAGCTGGGGACAGCAGTGCAGTGACTCACAGAGGACCCAGGACAGTTCCCAGCACACACTGGTGGCTGCCCACTGCTGCAGCTCTGCTCCGGGCTCCAAGCAGGCCTCCAATGGTCTTTCTGGATTCCATGGGCACTGTATATCCTCCCCCCCCCTCTCTCACACACACACACACACACACAAATAGAATCTTTGTAGAAACAAAGTATTTCTTTGACAACTTTGATAGAACATGTAATAAACTTGGCAACATTAGAAAGGAGTGAGGAGGTCAGGGAGCGCAGACTGTCTTGCTGCACAAGGCTGGCTGCCCTTTGGCCCAGTGCAGGGAGGCATTCTTGACCGCCTTTCCTCTACACTTCCTGTACTGCCCAAGAAAGACTACCACACTGGTGACACACGCAGGGCACTGCGGGCGCCTCTGGAGCTACTAGGGGTCTGATGGTAATAAAAGGCCAAACAAGGTCTAGGCTCTGTGGTGGCCAAAATTCCTAAATAAATCCATGTTTCCTTTTACAAAAATATAAACAGCACCAGGATGGCAGGACGGGCAGCGGGAGCCACGCAGAGGCTCTCCTGCAGACTCAGCTCACTCACCTGACCGCTCTGTGGGGAGAGAAGGGAGCTCAACTGTCCCTCTCTTTCTTAGATACTAACAGGAAAGGCCTCCAGCGACCATGAAGGAGAAGAAGGGTGTGTGAGTAACTCAGTCTACAGCGCCCACTCCCCAGTCACCCTGAGGTGTGGGGTATAGTTGAGCTGTGGCCACTCAGCACTGGCACAAGCAGGCTCCCTGGACAGAGCGCACCTTCCACACAAGTCATGGCAAACTGGTCATTTCTGTGAGGAGGGTAACGGACAAGGATGCAGCTACTTCCACGTGAGCACCTTACTAACCTCAGAGAGCAAACAGTCCAGTGGTCAACAGTTGTGTCCTCGCGCCACTACTATACGACACCAACACAATATTAGCTACCTTATAATAAATGAGTACCAAAATTACTTATTTAGAATCAGAGTCGGGCGGTGGTGGTGCACATCTTTGATCATTGCACTCAGGAGGCAGAGGCAGAGGCAGGAGGATCTCTGAGTTTGAGGCCAGCCTGGTATACAGATCAAGTTCCTGGACAGCCAGGGCTACCCAGAGAAACCCTGCCTTGGAAAATAATTAACTAATTAATATCAGAAATAATAGTCACACGGGCACTGAACTATCACATGTGCAAACACATACACACCGACATCGGATAGGCTAAGTAGGAACAAGTGACTGATCTACACCACAGCCTGAAACTGGCCAAAACCAGCTGTGGCCTGGCCGAGGACAGTACCTTCAAGCTTTGCTCTTTAACAGAATGGATGCATTATAAAGCGTGGCCACCTTTTTGCGGCTTAGAGCTTTTCTCTCTCTTTTATTCCAGGCTTAAACAAAGTTCAGTGGGGCATCCGACTGCCTGTTTTAAATTACAGACTGTATTTTAAAATAGAATACATGCGCAGCGTGCGCCGAGCTAGGGGTGGGAGTGTTATTCATGGAAAATTGAAGGCTTGTTGAGTCAATAATCTTCTTTCACACAGTAACAATTTTCAGCTAAAATTTCTTGACCCAAACAAAGGAAAACAAGACCATTCAGTTATTTTACAACAATCTAGAGAAGGCAAAAGAAAAAGGGGAGAGAGAGAGAGAGAGAGAGAGAGAGAGAGAGAGAGAGAGAGAGAGAGAGAGAGAGAGGATCTCTTTAAAATCTTGGTTGGGGGAACCTTCTATACTTGTATTTATTCTAACTCTTAAACTGCAGCTAATATTAAGAATAGTTACTTCTAGATCCAAAGAAATATAAAGGCTAGTAACCAGTGCACAGATGCTACTGCGAGTGCCTGCTGGTCACATGACCCTCGTTATAGCAAACAGATGTGTGCCTTCTCATCACCTGCAAAGTGAAAATCTGTAAACTGAGAGCCATCCTGTAAAGTAGGATAATACCCAGCAAAGCCCCCTTGTCGCCCCCCACTGGCCAACAGCCCACCCAGCCTGGAGGCAGGGCGAGGGAGAGAACACAAGAAAAAAAAGATATGGTGCTCTCGCAGTGGGTACCTTGGCCAAAACTGAGCCAGCAGGCATGGGTGTGTGGGGTCCTGAGACTCGAGGCTCCCATACACGGAAGGAGAATGAGCACTGTGACGTGCCCCGAGGCTCCGCACACCTGCTCCAGCGCGGGCTCAGCAGCAGCATGGCGACCTGCCACCACACCTTCAGGCTGGTTGGTGGCCCAAGTGCCTGCTCTGCCTCCTATACCCCCCACCCCGACCCCACCTGCCGGCCAGAGAAGCCGATGTCAGGCATAGTGGCTTAGGGAGGCATCCTGGACAGCTAGGCCAAGCCACAGAAATGCTCCACGGCCCCACCCAGGTCATCTGAGAGTCATAAGCTAGGCCGATTTTGTGTGCAGATGTTTCTATTCATCAGGAGTGTGTGCATTCATCATCCCTCACTTAATGAGCTTCATTTATCAACTATAGATCATCACTATCCTTCTATTATCAAAACCAATATCCTGCAAATCAGTTATGTCCCAGCCCTTCGCAGCCTCTCGCTTGGCCACAGTCTATTTTTACAGCCTTCCCACAGTCCTCCATTAACTTTTAAAGAACTAATTGGCAGCCCCACAGAATGAGCTGAAATCCATTTCCCCCACATGTTAAATGGAAATCTTCAGAATGTTAGATGAGAAAAGTTTGCACAAAGTAAATTTAGTTAAAAATCTCTTTTTAAAATTCAAACAAATTTTTGACAGTTAATGCACTGTCCCTATGCAAATGCCTTGGCTACAGTGAGTTTGAATTTCCCTAGTTTGGGGAAGTGAACTCAGCTTAGCAACAGTCAGTCAGCACAGTGAGCTCAAGGCTCTGGGTTCAATCCCAAACCAACAAAGTAAACAAAATTAAACTTAAAGAAATTCCCATTTATTTTACCAGACTCAAGAAGCCAGTCGGGAAACACTGTGCGCACAAGCATTTTAGTGCTTTAAAAGCAGGCTACAGTTCTTTTAAAATATTTATTTATGCAAGCTTTCCATTTTATTTAGGCTTTTCCTTTCCTGGAAAAAGTCCAAGCTGTTCAAGTCTCATTGGATTCTCATTACAGAATCCATATTTAAGTGGGACACTGCTTCAGAAGGAAGAAGACGCGCACTTCCCGCCTCGCTCCGCTCCATCTTCTCTCTCTGACCTGACCACCAGGGCTACTGGGACCCCAGCAAGTACGGTTATAGTATCTCCTGCTTGCCCCGTCCGAGGGAACGCTGTGGCTGGGTGACACATTCAGCCTCTCCAGGAATAACAGTACATTGTAAGACACAAAAAGTCATGTGTCCCTTTTCCAATTTCCTAGAACATCAAAACTATGTTTGTATCTTTAGTTTGAAATTGGCCCAATGATGGCTAATTTCTGCAAAAAGCTTCAATGGCAGAGGAACCACCTACAGACAGCACTGTCTAGGGGCCCACCTGCCCCAAGTTGCCCCTACCTGCCCAAGAAGCCTCCACCTGCCCCAGGCTGCCCCCACCTGCCCCAAGTTGCCCCCACCTGCCCAAGAAGCCTCTACCTGCCCCAGGCTGCCCCCACCTGCCCCAGGCTGCCCCCACCTGCCCCTGGAGCCCACACCTGCCCCTGGAGCCCACACCTGCCCCTGGAGCCCACACCTGCCCCAGGTTGCCCCCACCTGCCCCTGGAGCCCACACCTGCCCCTGGAGCCCCCACCTGCCCCAGGTTGCCCCCACCTGCCCCTGGAGCCCACACCTGCCCCAGGTTGCCCACACCTACCCAGGGGCTCCCACCCTGTACAGTGCCACTCTGGAACCCTGTGACCGCAAGGCCGCTGACCCTTAGGAACACTAGGCAAACAGTTAACGCCGCACACAAGCAGTAACCGCGCCTGAACTCTTGGAGCTGCGTGAAGACACATGAGACGTCTCTCCTTCACTAAGCTGTAATGTTTTTAAGCATTTGAAATGATTTGAGAAGGATCAATCAATGGAAGACAGCTACACTCTTAACCTTTTCACGGCAACCATTTAAGTCAAGTTCAAGCTACAAACAGAAAACTTTCCAAAGAGTTCACCCAGCAGCCATTCGGCTGGTAGATTTAAGTTCTGCAGAAACCCGCCAACAGGCTGAGATGGGCTTGGGGCTGGGCTGGGAACTAGGAAATCAGAACCCAGCTAAGAGACTGCTTCTGTGTCCCTCACTGGTTTCCAGTCGTCAAAGGAACAGCAGTATCAAATTCATGGACTTTACCTGCACCGTTAGCATAACATCAATTTTGTTTTCAAAATGCACACAGCCTTCTTCCCCTAATGTTATTAAAGACGAAACCAAACACAGACAAAGCAGACTCTTCCCTTGAAGTGTACTATTTGATAATAACAGGTTTTTAGCATTCTCTGCAAGGCATCTACTGTCCTGTTTAACACCTACTACTGTAAGAACTCTCAGCCTTGAGTACCCCTCTCCCCTCAAAAGGGCAGCTCCGCAGAGGAACACAGCACTGTCAGCTGACTGTGGAAAATCAAACTCTGCATGTCACTCTCCCAACTCTCTGCTTGCGGAAGAAGGGGTTGAGATTCAGACTTTAATGACTTGAGGGAACTCCCGAAATGACTTGAGGAGAAACTTTCTAGTTTCTAGGAAAACTATCAGAACAGGGCAGGCACAGTGAGCTTGGGCAAGCAGAACTGTGTCCCCCATCTACCCGTGGGGTTCTGGGACTGGCTCAACAAAGTGGCTCTTTCCAGTCTGGGCATATAAGTGGCTCTCTCCATGTTCAAAAAGAAAGACATTGCTTTTTTGAAGAAGAAAACAAAGAGAACCTTCCTTTTTGGATTACTCCCTTTTATATACTGATTAGTATTTTACTAAGAACATATGTTCTGTACTACAGTGGCTCAAATTACAATGATTAGTGTTTGTCAGTTACTTTTTTACAACCAAAAGTATATATTACTAGGAAAAGACTGCTCTGGCTAGTGTTTGCCTAATTACCCAGATTGTCCACTTCTTCCCTGGAAACTCATGATCAGCAGCGGAAAGCAAATGTGAAGAAGACAAAATGGCTTTGAGAATGACAAGTTTCTGCTAACGTAGCCATCACACCTACGCCATCAGCTAGTGTCATTAGCCTAGAGAGGACACAAATGTTCTTGAGGCCAATTCAATACCCTGAGAAAGATCCCCAGCCAGGCCTTCACCCACTGGGTGGGGCCTCTCCTCGCCACTGCACAGCACAGCAGCCTCAGCCAACCTGAATGCCGTGAGGGAGACCACGGACTGTTCTGCTTGAGATTTCAAGAATTGTGAATACCGGTTTAGATATGGATACACTGTCTATTTGTGTACGGCTTTGTGAACAAGGAATCACCCCAGAAGCCTTATCGTCTGTTACTGAGGAGCTTTGGAAGGGCACCAGAGCACTAAAGGCTTCTGGAAACACAAACTGACTTCCAGAGAATTCCTGATGAGATATCAAGCCTGGTAAGAAAATGTGAAGATTCCATCGCAGTCGAGATAAAAACATGACAGTGCTGCATGCTGCAGAGAAAACAGTTTTTCCCCTCAAGACCTTTACTCTTTGCACTATATAAAAATAAATAATAAACAGTTCTGCATCTGGAATGTCAAAAAAAAAAAAACCTGTAACGAAAGCATTAGCAAGCGTCATGAGAAACATGTCTGCATAAGACACTCAGGAGCTAGGGAACTTGCTCACACTTTGAAAGTTATGTGAGACTACACATGGAGACACACCCAAGGTCTGCAGAGTAGCAGAGTCTATGCTACAGGGTTTGCTGTGACACACCTTCCAGCCTGTCTTTTCCTGGCATGCTAGCTTCATTTACTACCAGTATCATGAGCAAAAAAACCTACAGAGTACACTCAAATGCGAGTGTCCTAAGGGAGGGAGAGCTTCAGGATAATTTTTATATTACACGCTATATGCCAAGATTCATCAATAATTGGAATATCAGTACATCTAAACTCACATCAGCAAGGAGAGCTGGGTGATGAGGGGCTACAGAAAGAAGTGGACACTGCCGACGGAGCTTCCCTCGGAGCTTAGAGTTAGCTCACAAGAAAGAACCCTAAAAGCTAATAGTTCTTAAATAAATCTGACACCTAGAAAGTTCTCTCCTGTGTGTAACAGAAAACAGAGCAGGCAAAACAATCGCTTGCAGAACCCTTTAACTCATTACGTTTTCCAATCAGCATAGTAATGTCTTACTGGTAGACTCGACGGTCTTTCCTGTTGTATTAAATTCAAGTCTTCGTGGTTGGATTTTCCAGGGGCCAGAGGAGGCTGAGATCTAGTTCCATAGCCTTCCTGAGACATGTCCTAGACAAACACAAACACACAATCCTCATCAGTATCTGAGTGTTAGGCTCATACAGTACACAAAATAAAACAAGAGCTGATCACGATTAAATATCAAGTGATGTTACATTTTAGCCAACACTTAAACATGTGACAGCTGTCATTTAATACTTTATCAAAAGCAAAAACCGTGATGCATCAATGACAGAAATCAATGAGACGAGCAGGCACATGGGGTCTGAGCTGCACCGTGGGGCGCATGGGGTCTGAGCTGCACCGTGGGGCGCATGGGGTCTGAGCTGCACCGTGGGGCGCATGGGGTCTGAGCTGCACCGTGGGGCTGCCGTTTGTGGCCAGAGCTGAGTTGTCACCACGCACAACAAACCAAAGCCGAAGCTCACTGTATTACCTAATCCTAAACAGGGATATAGTGCTTAATTATTTCAATGTGTAAGAGCATGTGGGGACCACCTCAGTGCTAGCCCAGGCTGGCCCTCAGTTTGTGATGATCCTCCTACCTCACCCTCCCAAGAGCTGGCATTACAAGGGGAGCCACCACATTCGTAGAGCTGAACTATGATTTTGGTCACATATTATTTTGATTAAAAAAAACAATTAATGACAACATTATTAATACTGAATTGTAAAATGTCCTCCTCAATATGCACAGAACTGTATGAGTTAGAAAACCGACCGACACCCAGGCGTGGAAGGGCCCACAAGTGGTCATGTGGTGTCATCTTTAGAAAACCACATTAAAGAACAAAAGCGAAGCCCGTGGGGGCGGAGGGACAAACTACAGACCACCTGCCTGCCTGCCCGCCCACCCGCCTGCCCGCCCGCCTGCTGAGAGAGAGCTGAGACACCCAACCTTCCCTCAGCGCTCTCCAGGCTGCGAGGTCTGGTGTTCTGTTGAAACTGCACACAATCCCAAAGCTGCCCCACCTCACAGACCCGCATAGCAGGTCTTGGCTACTTAATCCGAGCTCACTGGAGCCAGAGAGGCCGAGAGCCTAGTGCACAGCTTCTCCCTTGGCTCCGAAAGCTGAAGAACCAGTTTCTAAAGGCAGAGGGGAGTGAAAAGAATGGGAAACTACCACCACCAAGGAAAATGGTCTCCCTTCCTGTCAGTTCCATAGGCCTTAAAGAACCATATACCGTGTCTGTTTTGTTAACTAGTGCATGGAAATTAATGTTTATTAGTAAAATTCTCTAAGAAGCACCTGCCCCACCCCATTCTCACACAGAACATACTGCAAATTCCTGGCTTCTTAAGCCAAGAGCTGGTACTGGAAAGTCCAAGAGCTACACAAACTGGATTTCACCAGCCAGTACCAGCCAAGGGTCGGTGCAAGCTGTCTTTAAACTAGCGCTAAGCTAAAGGTGCATGCCCGAGAACAGCATTCCACAGACTCTTACAAATTTCTCCAACAGAACTAAGAAGCCATAGCAAACCAGGTTCTTAGTGGGTCTGGGCGGTCTAGAATATCCACCCTCCAGACTAGTTCCCCTGCGGCTGCCTGGGTCTACTTGGGAGCCACATTGTGAGGAGGTGGGGGTGACATCTGCCACCCAACCACCAGCCACGGCTCTACAATCTGGCTGCTGCAGAGGCTGACACTGGTTTGTGAGGCTGAGCAGGAGTTGGAGGATTATTATCCTTACCCCCTCCCCAGGACAAATCAGATCTCTCCTCCTCGTGTGGCGATACCTGGCCATGTGCCCTGAAGTCCCCTGAAAGCTGCAGCCAGGATTCAAATCAAGTGGGGCAAGAGGCCGAATTCAAGGGCCTTCACCCTGCCACAGAGACAGCACAGAGGTGCAGGGTTGCCTCACAGTAAGCAGGCAAGAAACGAGAAGGCCCTGCTCCACAGCGCATGTGCAGAGTACCCGGTAGCCCACCCTCCAACCAGCTTCAGTCAGGAGCCACGCGGGCTACGCCAGGGCCTAGGCTTTGATGCTTCTCTCCACAGCAAAACGAACTGCTTCTTAGATGGCATGAGGAAGCTATGGCCACAGTGGGCACACACTGCAACTCACACAGTGCCTATAAAACAAGCAGTCAGGCAGCCACAGCCGAAAGCCATCAGAAACACCATAGCCATGCAAGTCACTCTGAAGGCTTTAAATGTTCAAAATCCTCAGATTCCACCAAAATCTGAAGTATTATTTCTAACCACAGAAACTAAATACAGCTGGAAATAAAATCACAATCCAATTTCATGAGAATGGCTGAATAGAGTTTGTTCTGCCTCAGGTGGTGTTGGAGGGTAAAGGCTGACTGAGCCGTGGACACTTAGGAGTGAGGAGGAGCTCCAGCCTGGGACAGCCATCTCCTAAAGATCGTGTGCCAAAGGAAGGAAGTGTGGGATACACTGTGCCAGCTACAGCTTGGAGGGGAGGCTGCGAGAGCAAAGGGTGGGTAGGAGGGGCAGGCAGAGGCGGCAACTGGGACTGGGATGCATGACATGAAACTCACAAAGAATCAATAAAAGTTAAATGAAAAAGAACACACAACATGGACGGACAGGGCCGCGTGCACACACTCATAACCTTTGAGTATCTGATAGCTGGAGGCCGTGACTGAGTGCGAGATGGGCCACTCTGTTTGTTGGGAACCTGCCACATTACAGCATGAGGCACGGTCAGCTGGGACACAGCAGGAGCCCAGTTTCCTTTAAGAGTGAGGGTAGAGTGTGCAGGAGAGCTGGCCCGGCCACTCCTCACTTGTCTGCTGTGGTGGTGGCCTGGGTGCTGAGGTGATTCCTCCACCCCTGTAGTTGGAAGAGCTGGCCCTGCCTCCCAGCAATGGCGACTGGGTAGCCTACCCAGACCAGTCATAAGGGAGTCAGAGAACCAACATGCTGACCAGCTCAGCTGCCACCCAGGCCCAGATCCAGAGCTGTGTTGGCGAACCCCAAAATCTGTACCATCTTCAAGAGGTTGGGATGCACGGAGGGGCCAGTCCTGCAGGATCTCCATGCCACAGGGCAACAACAGATAGCCCGGAGGAAGCCCAGGGAAGATGCAATACTGATGCTGCCACAGAAGCCAGACCAATAACTACCTCGCAATGAATGTTTACCAAGGGAAGATGTGTGGGCAGAGGGGCACACACTGTGACCCACTACAGTACTGTGGGACACACTGACACCCGTACGGCTTCCACGATGAAGTGTTTTCTATGCTTTGTGCTTTGCTTGTTTGTTTGTGTGTTTCCTTTTGGGGAGAAGGCCGCAGGGCAAAGGGCAAATGGCAAATAGGATGGATCAGGAAGATGAACAGTACTGCGGTGTGCACGGGAAACTCACAGGAGTCAATAAAAAGAGGAAAGGGAAAGCTAGACTGAGGATCTAGTGCGTAAGCCACTTGTTTTTAGCTCTGAGAAAGAAAAGGCCTGTCTTTTCTTCCGTCTTCAGATCCCTCCTCCTCGTGTCGCGATGCCTGGCCACAGAGACAGCACAGAGGTGCAGGGTTGCCTCACAGTAAGCAGAATGGTTCCGACGAGCTGAGCTCGAGCAATACACAGACGAAGCGTAAAGAGACGGTGTCCCTCCCACTTCCCCTTCCTCTACGCGGGACTGCACTTTTAATTTTTTGTTCACTGGGTACAAATTACAAGTAGAATATTTACATTATTTTCTATTTATTTACAGCTGGAAAATGCTTTCTGTAGAGGAGCTGGCTTCCTGCCCTTCCCAGTGCCCATACTGGTGTGCATCTGATGTGCACAGTGCCCATACTGGTGTGCATCCGTGTTGTTCCCGTCTTCACTTCCTACAGCATTACAGTGAGCGATCCATGCATATTTATTTCATGGGAAGTATCCCAACAGAACTCTTCCCCACCAGTGTGAATCCTCGCAGGCCTGAGATGATGAACACTGATAGAAGCTAGCAAAGGCTCTTAGCCATTACAGAACAACACAAACAAGATGTTTGTGCTAGTGTTATAATATCTAAATAGTACACAATATAAAAAGTAGCCAAGTTAGCCCAGCCAAGAGGTAGGTACCGCCCTCCACGCCCCAACATCTCTAAAAGAATACAGACAGACTGTAAACCAAAGGAAATGGGATGACCGAGGTGGAGGAGAGCACTCACAGCAAAACAACTCAACAGGAGATGGACAGGGACACACTCAAAGAGCAGCAGTCTGCAGGCTTCACGGCCAATGGAGAGCAGGGAAGAGAAACATAAAGCAACTTGGGGGGTGGGGGTGCGGGTGGGGGTGGAGGGCGACCTGGAGATGCAGCACAGCCGTACAATGGTTGCACACACACTGGGGGAGGGGAATCTGTTTCTTTGACACTCTTTGAGTGCAGGAAGAATGTTTGAGTGAACAGCTTCAGAATTCCAGTGTCACCCAGGCCAAATCTCTCGCTTCCTCTGTCTCCCTACTTTGGAAACTACCACCACCAGTTAAAACAATCTCCTTGGCCTAAGGCATTTCATTGGGCAGTGAAGACACTCCACAGGCCCAGGCCAGGCTGCGGGTCCTAGGAGATGAGCCCTATGAAGAAACTTCATGTGTCTCCAGATAAGGAAAGTGAAGGTATCCTTTCCCAAAGATCACACAGGATAGTGCATCACTGCTCCTCACCACAAGGAGCCTCTACAGGAAACAGCGAGGGAAGCTAACATTGCCTAGAAGAGGCTTAGCAACAGCCCCATCTACAGGACAGCTCCACGTGGCCTTTGCGGCTGCATACCATGCACACACGCATGCATACACAGAGAACTTGCATGATCAGCCTGTCGTGTGTGCTCGTGTGCTGCAGTCTCAAAAGTGATGGGCAGCTACGTTCTAGAGCTGATGGCAGACAACAGACAGCTTTGAGGACTACTGCACGGTGAATGATTTTTTTCACCTTCTAAGTTACCTTTCCTAAATTTGTTTCTTTATCAGCTTCAAGACTTTATATACTGACCACCTTCAAAACACTTATTACAGTATCATGAATGAAAAAGTCAATACAATTCCAATGGAAGAGCCCTCTCTCTTTCTTCCATCACTATTTAGTTAAGGCCTGAGGGAAGCCAGACACAGAGGCCGAAGACTTCAAGCTGGCCCTCCATCTTTTGTTCCATGTCCCCACAATGACCCCACACTGACCACCACCCACTTCTCTCCTTTGACATGGAAACACTGTAATAAAGTTCACCCTTCATGTCAATACAGAAGCCGGAAGCTCCTTCTGCTTCAAGTCTGACCTCCCAACTGGGTCTCAGGTGGCTCGCACAGCAGTCACTTCCTCTGTGACCATGCGCACCTCATATACCCCAAGCCCAACACATGTCCTGTTCATCCTCCGTCTTGCTAGCTGGAGCCCCTGTCTACTGGGCACCCTGTATTACAGCCCCGTGCCCACTCCAAGGCCTAGGGAATACTCAGTGTGATGAGTCTGGAGATGCTTCCTTGTGCCTACGGGAACAGCATCCACGTGTGCTCGTGGAGCACAGCTCTCCACGCCCTCAGGTAGCTGACCCTCAAGGGCTGTGTTCAATCATCCCTACAAGTCCTGGTCTCACTAGGCCTCAAAGGGCTGCTCCCTCCACCTCTAAACCCCAGATCTCCCTGCATCCTCCAGGTCAATGTCTAGGCTGCCCAAAGAATCCTGCTGAAAGGATTTCCAAAACACCGAGACAAAACCCCTGAGCCAGGTTAGGTGGGATCAACACATCTGGCTCTCCCACAGCAAGGCCTCTTCAGAAGTGCTGTCCTCCTGGATTTCCAGCACTAACTAGCAGCAGCCAGGTAAACGGCTGGCACGAGCTCTCAGGGCTCACACCCCAACACTAAATCTAAAGCACGAGGACAGACAGACAGACGGAGTGGAGCACAACGTGGCTCGTGTCCAGGGATGCGCATCATGTCAGCAGCGCCACTGCCTGGGAACCACGCGCTGTGTTAAAGCAGAAAGATGACTGTGAAAGGACGCTCTGAAAATAAGCTGAAGCCGGGCAAGAAGACTCCAGAGATCAGCCATGATGGCACTGAGGCCTGGGTCGGGACACCAAACCCCGCTACTACAGAGCAGCCATCAGAGTCTGCAAGGAACCTACTAACATCTTAGGTCAAATTACCAATTTTTTAATTTTAATTATTTTTTAAATGGGCCATTGACATGGTTCAGACACACAACAATGACCTTTTAATAAGAAGTAAAAAGATCCGAGGAAAAAGCTGAGGGACTCAGAGGATCTTACGCTGGGGCTCCGACACCACGACTCAGCTCCTTCAATTAAGGAGAGGGAGAACGAGACAGAGGGAAATAACCAGAAATGTACAGGTAACAGCCACCGACCAGCAGCTGCAGAGTTGCTGGTTCTGCCATTAAAAGCACTGGCTGTTTTTGCACAGAACTGGGTTCAGTTCTAAGCACCACGTGGCAGTTAATAACTACCTGTGACTCTGTGGGCATCAGTCATGCACATGTAAACTCATACAAATGTGTCTCCATGACGTAAGATAAAAATAAAAAGTCTTTTTAAAAGGGTGTTAGCCAAAGATCGGCGCTAAAGCCCCCATGTCCGGAGTTTATCCCCAGACTGCAGGATGGGCTAAAGCGCGGCAGTGCTGGAGCGCATGCGCCCTGGTTCAGTTCTGGGGAGGAAGGTGGGGGGTGGACTAAGAAAATACAAGACGGAGGATGAGGATGAATGGAGAACTCTTAACCTGGCCCCGCTGAGGAGCCCAGTCATGTCTCCTGTTTGTCACTGAAATCTTCCATGGATCCTGCTGCAAAATTCCTCTGGCTCACATAAGGATCACATGACCAAAGCCAATGGTTTTCTACTGATCCTAAAATCAGTCCAACTTTTAGCTTCAGTTAAAACCATGTTTTCCTCAAATTAGGATATGTGAAAGCACTGACGCACTTACACAGACACACACACACACACACACACACACGCACACGCACACGCGCACGCGCGTGTGCATCAGTGACTCCAAATGATGTGTGCTTCAGACACTTGCTACCTTCTTTGTACTCAGGGGAACAATTCCTTTCCAGACTTAGAAGAGGAAAGGTCGGAGGCCCGGTGCAAGCCGCAGAGCTTCTTCCTGATGGGTTTCAATAATGTTCACAGTGGCATTCTCACACAGACATCTGCCACCAGCAAGCAGCAGCTGACAACTGGACAGGCTGAGGGGACCTGTGGGGAGGGACCGCTCCCCCCACCCCCAGGTGGCAGCACAGAGAGCTGGTGTCCCTCCCATCCCTTCCTGAACCACTGGTGCCTGAGTGAGAAAGGGGCGCAGGCAGACGCCTAAAGTCACATTCTCAAATGGAAGGACAGCTCAGGAGCGGAGGACTATAGCAATTTAGGTTTCTGGTTGGTTGGTTGGTTGGTTTTGGCTTTTTGAGACAGGGTAACCCTGGTTGGCCTTGAACTCAGAGATCCACCTGCCTCTGCCTCCACCACCTGGCAGCGATCCAGGTTTTTTAATAATCAACTTATTTTTGTTTAAAACTCACAGAGCTGTAGCTCTTCCTTCTCTATGTACCCCACAGGGAAAGGTAGCATATGTTAATATCTACACAGCATCCAAAGACCTCTGCTCACAATTTGCTACCAAACAAAATTCTTTTCTTCATCTATAAAGCCTAGCACTGTGCCTGGAAAAAGCTAACTATTCAGTTAGTGTCAATTATCATTTTAAATTTAAAACAGTCTGAAGAATTAGAATGAAAATGTTAATTCATCTATAGGACATTATCTCATAGCCATGATGTTGACATGTGGTCACACCCCTCGCGTGCCAGGAATTTTCTGGCTGCTTTGTTCCTTCAACAGCCTGGCCTTCACACTGGCCCGTGAGAGAGATAGGTGCTGCTGTTTCTCAGGATCTCTGAAATGCTGGTCCTAGCACCAGCAACACAGGGGCACCCAATCCTCTTCTATAAAGTGCTGTCACTCCTGCTGAGAACCCAGTACCTTTCCTGGTCTTATGCCATGTAGATGTTAAAATGCCCAATGTCAGAGCTATGTGAATAGCACATCAGAACGCAGAAGGAGTGGTAGCGATAAAATGTCCATGTTCTCCTGCTCCATGCACAGCACCTAAGGGGGCGTGCCCATCACCTAAGGGGGCATGCCCAGCAGGGCTGCATTGAGAACAGGCCAGGTCCTCCCAGAGATGCTGTGGCCTTCGCCAAAGGCCTACATTCCTGACTTTGAAGCACAGGACACTGAACCCTGCCTGAAATTGAGCTGATGTTGTATGGTACCTTACATGGTCACAGGATTAGGAGCCATGACTTTTATCAGATCCTCAAACCAGTTTACTGGGGAAAACTATCAACATAGTATCAACAGGAGAATCCATCAGAAAAAACATAATTTCACTGAGATTTATAAAAGCAGACTGATTATGAATAACTGAACTTAACATTATAATCTTTATACAATAACTGAAATAAAAATAAAATGACTGAGGACTTCTCAAACACTGTTAGTGCCTGATTTAAATGCACATTAATAGCTCCAGCTCCTGATGAACTCGTCTGAATAGTCATCTTCGCCGAGCACTGTGGTACGGTGCACGTGCGTTAATCAGAGGAACAATACGAGGTGCATCAGAGCCTCAGAGCCACCGGCTAGAAGAGCAAGCATGAAACCCACAGGGCACATAAACAGAACCTGTGTTTGCCAAGCAGAGAGAGCCGCGGACTTTCCAGCTCATCTGTAAGCATGCACAGTGCCACCTCTAAGAGCTGTCCCATTCCTCAGGACAGAGTGAAAACTACAAGAACTGCAAGGTGACATGGGAAGACTCCACTGGTGACACACTTGCCTTGCATGAGGCCCTGAGATCAGCCCCTAGCAACATGTCAGAGCTGGCTGTGGTGGACATCCCTGCCATCCCAGCGGTGGAAGGCGGCTCCCAGAGTGTCCCTGGCAGTCAGCATGGCGGAATCTTTGAGTCCCAGGTCCCAGTAAGAGAAATGTGACAGAAGTGACGAAGCCAGCTGGTGAGGAAGGATGCGGAGGCTGCCTCCCGCCAGCCAGCCCAGCCTGCTTAGCAAGTTCAGGCCTGCGAAAGCGACTCTCAGATGGAGTAGACTGTGTCCCCGAGGAAGATGTGAGGAGCTGAAGGAAGCTGGTCAGAGGACCAAGGAGAAGCAGCAAGAGAAAAGGTCAACAGAAGTCAGTGAGAGGCAGCTTGTACTGCTGGGGCTCATCACACCGAAATCTCTCCAAGTTAAGACACAAAACAAATCCTGGTGAGTGTTGTATCAGGAGTGTGATAATAATTGGGCACTTTAAAGGAATGCTGAGACAGAGCCTGTGAAGGCTGGCCTGGCGGCTCTGCCCTCTCTGTAGTGTGTTTTAAGGGTACATGAGATAGAGGGCGTGGTGGCACACACCTTTAATCTCAGCATCCAAGAGGCACAGACAGAGGGAGTTCTGTTGACTTAGAGGCCACTCTACACAATGTGTTCAAAAGCAGCCAGGGTTGAAGGAGGAGGAGAGGAGGGAGGGAGGGAGGGATGGGGGGGGGAGGGAGGAAAGAAGGAAGAAAGGGGGGGGGGATATGAATGAGATGGAGTTTATAAAAACCTCACACTGAAGAGACCTTGGGTCCAGGCACCCATCCTCACTGATCTGCAGAAGCTAGGCTGTGTACATCACTTCTAAGAATAACTGAGAATCTAGCTTGCTTAAAGACTGTTGTACTGTGTGTGTGTGTGTGTGTGTGTGTGTTTGTGTTCAATTCTGTCTCAGGGTTTCTATAATTAAAAGAACTAAACTTCTACTTGGGTAAAGGAGAAATGTCCAGCAATGTGAGCGTTACCATGAATTATGTTTGATTAAATATGAGAATCACTGTGGCGAAGCAAGGATGTATCCGATATATTTGGCAACTAGTAAAATAGTCAAGTCCAAAGTCCTGGGATTCCTGTGACATCAGAACTGCTGGGATTCCCATCCTGTGGGCAGGGAATTTAACAAGTTACTTCAAAAGCTAGGGTAGACTACAGTGGTAACCAAGGAGGGTCCTCACCAGAGATTTTTACAGATAGGAAAATTATTAGGTTGTGCCCCAAATTGGAGGAATCAGAACCTCCAAGAGTGGGTGCCCAACAATCTGTGCTCTGAACACCAGATCTGGGAGCAAACAGAAAGGCCTCAGGCTTCACCAGCTGCCCATCTCTGGAGCACAGTGTGTCTCCACAGTATGACCAGCAGTGACAGACAGGGAGCCCACTAGATGAGAACACAGCTGCAGTCCATCCCAGCTCCAGGCATGGCTTCAGCGCGTGTCCCAGTGTTACAGTGTTACCGTAAGTGGATTACAGGACTGGGAGGCACCGGTTAGCTGTGTACAGGAGTGGCTCTCAAACTTGGATGTATATCCTGATTGCTGGTGGGGTTAAGTGCTGACACCAAAGTCCCCCACAGACAACAGCCGGGACAGTACTTGCCAAGTAACTACGATGCACGATCCAGATGTGAACGCCCTTCCCTCTCCCTACATTTCAGGAATCCTTACAGTCACCTGTCAAACAGCCTCTCTGCCCCCTACTGCTTTCACCAAGTTAACCCAGAGAATGGACACAGTCCTCACCTCATGCTCCAAGTTTAGGGGAAAACAGTCTGCAAATAGCTAGTTCCGTTATCCCCTTTAGGCTGTGTGGTAGTTGTGGTGGCAGGGAACACGACCTACACTAGGAAATCCAGCAATAGCACGGTTGTGAGCATTTGTGGGTTCCTTCAAGGAAAACCCTGTACACACACAGCTTGTTATTCCTGTGAGAGCAGCCGTTCTTCTTTCATTAGAAGGATGGGGAGGAGGAACTGTGACTTTGTTCATTGGTTACTCTTCTGTGAGGGGTTTCGCCTACATACACGCTTGTCTGTTTTGCAGTAGCCATGGAGGCCAGCCGAGGGCAAGGGGTCCCCAGAGTTAGAGCCTCGAAGAGGATGCTGGGAACCTGAAGCTGGATCTGCTGCAGCAGCCACCCCTTGTCTCTAAATTGAGTTTCCTTTCTAAACTTTAACATACTAAAATGAGCATTTTAAATTCAAATGAAAACTACTAAAAGCAGTGAAATGAAAAACGGGGAATCCCCAATTTTCTCGCATCAGAATATAAGAGGGAAGGGGAAGGGGAAGGGGAAGGGGAAGGGGAAGGGGAAGGGGAAGGGGAAGGGGAAGGGGAAGGGGAAGGGGAAGGGGAAGGGGAAGGGGAAGGGGAAGGGGAAGGGGAAGGGGAAGGGGAAGGGGAAGGGGAAGGGGAAGGGGAAGGGGAAGGGGAAGGGGAAGGGGAAGGGGAAGGGGAGAAGAGAAGGTTATAAAATCCAATGAGCTTTGATGACTCTGAGCCTCTCCCCAGGCTCTGGACAACCATGACCTGGAGATCTACTCTTGCCATTTTCCTGGCCAGACCCAACACTGTACCAAGCAGAAGCTCATGGAAGGCCTGGGTACCTCTAGCCCAGACCACACTCAAAGGCTCGGCCTACCAGCGTCCAGGCAGGAACCCCCTCCCTCTACCACATTTCTGAAGGAAATTAAGTGTTCAAGTATGTATTCCTCAATCTCTGAATGCATTTCCCTGTTGAGCCTCTCCCCAGGCTCTGGACAACCATGACCTGGAGATCTACTCTTGCCATTTTCCTGGCCAGACCCAACACTGTACCAAGCAGAAGCTCATGGAAGGCCTGGGTACCTCTAGCCCAGACCACACTCAAAGGCTCGGCCTACCAGCGTCCAGGCAGGAACCCCCTCCCTCTACCACATTTCTGAAGGAAATTAAGTGTTCAAGTATGTATTCCTCAATCTCTGAATGCATTTCCCTGTTGATCCTCATTCTAAAAAGAAATAAAATCTTTTGAAAATGTTAAACATGAAATACAGTATTATCAAATGATAATCCAGTACAGTTAGATTTACACTTACACTCCAAAATGTAAGGAGGGGAACTACTAACTTTGACATTAAAAGTCACAAATGCTGATGTGAACCCATTAAATTATCTTCTAAATAACTATAGATGAGAAAAATCCACAATGGCTTAAGGAATTAGACTGGCAACCCAGAGATACAATATTGTGAATTATGAATCCAGATTCTGCTAAATGATGCTACCTTACAGCAATGCCCTAAAATAGGTTAGGTTCCATTTTACAGACATTGGAGAAACATGTATTAATACATCACACAACTGATACAAGTTCAGAATTCCAAGTGGCTTTTGCCATTAAGTTCTGAAAAGGCTGAGTATGAGATTATGCATTTATTAGAAATGGCGCCTATCTGAGCCTTTGCAGACTGAAGCTGATGAGGCTTTGACATGTGTATCTATTACAATGCAACAATGTTTTAGACATTATTTATAGAACATGTTACAGATATGTCTCAACAATCCCACAGGTCAAACAGTTATAAAAGGGTCTAACAACACTTTAAAGGAAAGGCTCACAGAACAGAAGAGACAGATGGGATCTCCTAGAGATAGATTATATAGTGCTTCATTAACTTTAAATCTTTTGAACGCTAATGAACAAAAACCAACAGCTGCTGAGAGACCCTGGATTATGGAAAACCCTGCTACACTAAATCGGTGTATTTATGCTAAGGACTTCCTAACTTCAGAATGGAAAGAAGTGTGTCACACTAGGGGAGAGGTTTTGTATTTGTTTCCACAGGAAAAGAAAAGCTTTGACACGGGGATTTGATAGTTGAAGACTCCTAAAGATCCTGAGTGCAGGCATGAAAGAAATAAAAAACAACCAAACAGGTGCCTTGTATTGTTGATCCCTCTACACCGGAACAGCTCCAAGATTGGCTGAAAGATTAAAATGACTCCAGTCAGACTTCATCTATGTACAGCCAATGTATTATGTTGGCCACAGCAACCTCAGGACTTATGCCATCCTTTCAATTGGCATAGATAAAAAGTTGTATTACAGTTTGGTTATACAGTCCAGACTAACTTATAAAGAAAGACAGATGCCTTACCCACTTAAACAGAGAACAGGAAATAATCTTTAATTGATTCGTGCACACTACACATGTTACTGTAGAAATGTATGTTACTTTGTGGAAGTTTATGTTTATAGATACCAATGAATTTAAAGAGGCCTAAACAGGATTCACCCCTGGGGATAGAGGAAGGATGCGGAGACGCTGAGACATGCTTATTCCAGCATCCTGCTCAATCCTACTGGAGACTGCCGCAATGCTGTTTCCTCCAAACTGCACACAGCACAATTTCTAAGTGGCTAGCTGCATTATCCAGCATCAGACTGTTCCAGTCAGGACTTCTTCATTTTTGTTTTTTGAGACAGGGTTTCTCTGTGGAGTCCTGGAACCCACTCTGTAGACCAGGTTGGCCTTGAACTTGGTTGGCCTCTGCCTCCCAAGTGCTGGGTTTACAGGTGTGCGCCACCATGCCCAGCTTACAGCTAGCTTTCTTAAGAAAACTTCTTTCAAGCTGGGCAGTGGTGGCGCATGCCTTTGATCCCAGCACTCGGGAGGCAGAGGCAGGCAGATTTCTGAGTTCGAGGCCAGCCTGGTCTAGAGAGTGAGTTCCAGGATAGCCAGAGCTACACAGAGAAACCTTGTCTCAAATAACAAAAAACAAAAATCAAAAAAACAAACCAAAAAAAATCTTTCAATTTTCTTAGGACCTCCAACCCCCTTGCCCAACAGCATGGAACAATTTTAAGAGAGCAAGGCCCATATTCCCAAGAGCTGAGATGGTGGTTTTTAGTCACTCAATGATGATATTTGTCATAGTTTAAGGGGTGGTTACAAGTTGTAACAGTCTCAGGCAGGGATGATACAAAATAAGGAAGTTGGATTTCTTTTTCTTTCCTCTGTCCTTCTTTCTCTTCTATCTAGTGTTAGGAATAAAGGGGGAAGAAGAGAAGAAGAGGGCTATAGGGATGATAGGAAAAAAAGGGTAGATTAGTGAACACACTTTTAGACCAAAGAACAGTAACAAGCCAAATATTTTAATACTTGGTATGGACTTTGTATATTTTTACAGATTAATGTTTTATGTTGTTACAATATATTATATGTTTCCACTCTTGCTTAAGGTATTGTACCTATGTAATCCTCTCAAATGCAATGTTAAGTTCTAGTCCTTTGGAAAGCTGCCATTACACACAGTGTTGGATAATTTAAAAATGCAAGTTAGCAGTTAATCAAACTTATGGCCACAATAGCTTAGTTAATTACAGAAATATGTTTCCCAGGCTGAACTGATAGCAAATAGCTAGAAACAAACAATTCAGAGATGCTACCTCAGAGACCTACAGAAAATGACATTTAAAGATGTTTTATCAAGGCAGGAGTCAGGTGCGCTCCTGGCAGCGCCCGGTTCTCCCACAAAGAGGGTGAGGAACATTCTCGAAACTCCATGGAGCTTGCTCCAACGTGGCAAGCTGGCACTGGGCAAGGAAATTTCTTTGCTTCAACTGCTGACGGATATTGTCCAAACTGGGCAAACTAGACACAGGGAGGCTGACTCCTGAGCCTTGAGGGGAAAGGCAGACAAGCCCTGTAATATTCCTGCTCCACGCAAGAGTCCATCGGACATTCTGGGCAGGAACACCAAAGACAGACACCCCACTGTTGCCGAAGAACCTTGTGACTGTGCGGTGGCCCGCCCTCTGTCACGTCTGTAGATGTGGAGGTTGCTTGCCTGCACTTCCTGCACACTCTGGACTATTTATTCCCTCTCAGGTCTCTCTCTGACGGGTTCAAGACTAGAGAGTCAGAGCCTTACAGAAAGTTAAAGTTGTTTAGGATTTGAAAAAATGTTTTGAGGTCCAAGAAGATATTTTTAGGTTGGCAATGCAAGTTATGATAGAAATTGATTTAAGTACAGAATCCTGACCTCACCAGGATAGGCTAAATAATGAATACTTTGTCCAAGTTTGCCAAATCTAAATGGACTGGACATTGTGAATTTAACCTTATCTGATAGTTTTCATAAGTGTTATTATTATTTATAGTTTATACTGTGAGACAAAGAGCCTTTTACAGGACTAAAAGGGGGAGACGGGGAGAGAGTCCCATGTGTACTGTGTGGAGGCATCACCTGTCAATCAAAAGCCGATGGTATTACCTGAGGCAGGGAATGGGGGGGGGGGGGGGCGCTCTGCCGGGAGAAAGAGACTCTGAGATAGAGTCGGAGGCGGGAAGAGATGTGCCCCAACTCTGAGGCAGACAGACATGAGATTGAGGGGAGGTGACCAGCCATGTGACACTCACAGAAGAGAATGAATGGGTTAAGTTACAAGCTAGTCAGGGAGCACACTCAAGCTTGCGGCCCAGGCATTCATCCATAAACGGTAAGTCTCAGGGGAGTCATGATTTCAGGAACTGAGGCATGGGTGGAAACGGCCACAATTACAGATTGAATCTGAGGGTAGCCTGAGCTACCTAGGAAGTTCCAGCCCTGCCTGCGCTATACTGTGAGATCCCGGAAGTGATGTGCATTGATGCCGAATGTTTCTTACCTTCCTAGCTGCTGAAGAAGAAAGCACAGACTCTGGTCACAACAAGACGCCTGACTCTACAGTAATTAAGACAACGCACCCATGCCGAAGGACATCCTGACATCCTCAACACAGCTTCTGTGTTCCTCAGAACTCTCAGGAATAACAACTCCTAAAACACAGAACCAATGGACTGGCCTCAAGGACCATAACCAGGAGCCTGTTGGGACAGCCTACATGACACCAACCCTCATGAGGGCAGGACACAGAGGACAGCAGCCTCTCCACACCTGTCTTTGCCACACTTGTATCTCACAGAACTGCCTCCTGCACCAGCCTAGAGCCCCTGGTGCCAGGGACTTGCTTACCCATTGTCTACAAATGGTCCTCACTTCCCCTTCACACAACTCAGGTTTTCTCCTCACTACCACAAAGTTTCCAGCAATGGTTCAAAACTCATGCCTGGTAAGCTAGGACAGAAAAGTAGATTCAAAATTCAACTATAACCCAAAGTTGACCAGTCACTGGTATATGCAGACCTGCATTCTCCACAGTTAATAGACTCTTTTGTGACTGACTAAGCCAAGCACTTACTGGCAATGAACTCGAATGTACACAGAGACAAAAGGAGCAATAGGTCAATCTCCTCCACAGCTGAAGGAGCAGCAGCTCGACCAGTTCTCCTGTGACAGATGCAAGCAGTGGCAGGGAGTGAAACAGACACACAGTACTTGTGCCACAGGATGTGCGCAGGCTGAGGTGACTTCAGGGAGCCCTCCGTGACAGGAGGGGCATGCCTGCCGCTACACACCTTACTTCTGAAGTGTAATTCACTCTATGTTGCATAGAAGAATGTATTTTTCAGAGTTGCACTAGCTCTGACTGTGACAGTCTATGTGACACAACTCTTTTCTTCTGAAACGAGAACTCCCATTTGCCACACACTTGCAGATCACGGCATCTCCATTTGAAAACCGCTGATAATGACTAGGTATAGAGAAAGGCATTTTTATTTTTTATTTTTTTCTTTGTTTTAGGAAAGTACAGTTAAAACACCTTCTTCAGTGAGACAGGAGCTGCCAAGCACGTGCCCCCGGCAGGGTTCGTGGACCTGGAACCCACAGTTATTGATGAAGTTCGCACTGGCACCTACCGCCAGCTCTTCCATCCTCAATAGCTCATCACAAGCAAGGAAGAGGCTGCCAATAGCTATGCCCGTGGCCACTCCACCACTGGCAAGCAGATCACTGTCTTGTCTTAGGCAGACTTCTCGGGCTGGCTGACCAGGGCAGGGGTCTCCAGAACTGCTTGGTCTCCCGCAGCTTTGGTGGGGGAACTGGCTCTGGGTTCACCTCCCTGCTGACGGAGTGGCTCTCTGTTGGTTACGGAAAGAAGCTGGAATTCTCCATTTACCCAGCCCCCAGGTTTCCACTGCCGTGGTTGAGCCCTACAATTCCATCCTCACCACCCACACCGCCCCGTGCCTTCATGGTAGACAATGAGGCCATCTATGACATCTGTCATAGAAACCTCGACATCGAGCACCCAACCTACACTAACCTTAACCGCCTTATTGGCCAGATTGTGTCTTCCATCACTGCTTCCCTCAGATTTGATGGGGCCCTGAATGTCGATCTGACAGAATTCCAGACCAACCTGGTACCCTACCCTTGCATCCACTTCCCTCTGGCCACTGATGCCCCTGTCATCTCTGCAGAGAAAGCCTACCATGAGCAGCTTTCTGTAGCAGAGATCACCAATGCCTGCTTTGAGCCAGCCAACCAGATGGTGAAATGTGACCCCCGAAGATGTCAATGCTGCCATTACCACCATCAAGACCCAAACGCAGCATCCAGTTTGTGGACTGGTGCCCCACTGGCTTCAAGGTTGGCATTAATTACCAGCCTCCCACTATGGTACCTGGTGGTGACCTGGCCAAGGTCCAAAGAGCTGTGTGCATGCTGAGCAACACCACGGCCACTTCTGAGGCCTGGGCTCGCCCAGATCACAAGTTTGATCTGATGTATGCCAAGCGTGCTTTGTGCACTGGTATGTGGGTGAGGGCCTGGAGGAGGGGAGTTCTCTGAGGCCCGTGAGGACATGGCTGCCCTAGAGAAGGATTGTGAAGAGGTTGGTGTAGATTCTGTCGAAAGTGTGGGTGAGGAAGAAGGAGAGGAATACTAAGTCCATTCCTCTAGCCCCTGTATCATGTCAAACTCCAGTTCCAGCATTAGTTGCTTCTGGGCTGTTTCCATTCTATGATCATGTCTTCTCCATGTGTACCTCTAAGTTTTCCATGATGTCTCAAAGTAAAAATGTTCACATTCAAAATACTTGATATTTTCCTCAAGTGTCTAGGGCACACTGAAAACTATAAACTACACCCACAAAAGCAAAGTCTGAATATCCCCCTTGCTTTCCACTGCAGACTTCTAATGATGCATCCCATGTCAGGACCCTGAGTCAGCTGTGTCGGTGAGATGATCATGCTTGAGATGATCATCTGGTGCAACCCTTGACAGAGAGGAAGGCTTCTTCCAGCTGTGATAATGGAGGTGTTAGAAAAATTGAGGGAGGGTGTGGTCGTGCAAGGCTGCTGACTGGTCAGGTCTTAAAGGTGGAGCTGCATTAGAAGCCCCTTGACCCAACAAAGGGGCAGACAGAAGGCCTGCCCCACCCAACTCTGCTACACTAGACACTGGAGGACTCTGTTCTCTACCATAAAACCCTGTCTTTCCTGTCATCTCAAGACTCTGATAGAATAACCCTCTCCTTCATTCCATCTCATTCTATAGATGCAAGGAGAAGAGAGGAGAGAGTTTGCTAAGGAGTTTGAGAAGCAGGAAATACCCTGCACTTCATACACCAAGAACTTTCAACAGCTATGGGAAGGCCACTGGGCGCAGAACAACAAGAAAACTACAAACTTGGGCTAGAGAGGTGGCTCAGCAGTTAAGAGCAATGGCTGCTCTTCCAGAGGTCCTGAGTTCAAATCCCAGCACCCACATGGTGGCTCACAACCATCTGTGATGAGATTTGATGCCCTCTTCTGGTGTGTCTGAAGACAGCTACAGTGTACTTCTATATAATAAATAAATAAATCTTTAAAAAAGGGAAAAAAACTTACAACCTTGTAGCTCTCAAAAGGTTTTCCCTAACACGCAATGGCAAACTAAGAAGCAAACCGCTTTTGAATGGACACACTTCAAATTCTTTGTTTGGTAAGGCCTTACAATAGAGACTGCTGTTAAATGAAGGAAAGCACGGACTGTTGGCACACAGCCCCTCCGATGCTGGACGCTGCCTACCCACCTTGTCTACGGGCGAGGACTAGAGAGCCTGGTCCGCCCCTAGGAGGAGCGGGGGAACATGGGAATCCTGGAGCCTCGAGGCCGGCAGCACAGAAGAAACCTGCGAGGGTGCAAGAGGACCTCTTCTGAAGGCGCTGGACCAACGCAGCAGGCCCTGCAGGCTCACACGCCTGGAGAGTCGTGGGTACTGCTGAGGCTCAAGGCACAAGAGCCACTGGGGCGTGCATGCTAAAGACACACACTGAGCTAGGGAGGGCCGGGCCTGCTCGAGCCCATCAAGGAGGAATCTAGAGAAATACAAGTTCCTAAAAGAATGCTGCCCTGCACCCAGCCATTCCACTGGGGAAGACAAACTCTGCTGGCCCACAGGCAGACTTGAATGCACATATATACATGCCCCCCAATACGCACACACAAAGAATATGAAAAATAACCAGTTTGAACTGCCTCCAGCAAGTTACTGTGGGCCATATCAAAAACTATCACAAAATCTTAATGCCCCACAGCAAATGCTTGATTTTTCAACACTAAAACATCAGTTTGCTATGCACCAGAAAAGTAAAAAGATACTTCCAATAATTAAACTAGCAACAATATTCAAAATATTTACTGTTTGTCTATTTTATGTCAGACACTGACCTCAGAACTAGAGATAAAACAACCACAAAACAAAGTCCTTCCTCCCACGAAGCTGATTTCCTACTATGGAAGTGCATGCAATGCTAGAACCCTAACACACAAGTCTGTGCAAGCCATACAGCACCGAGCGTGGGGACAACCGACGCGGAAAGGCAGAGAGGTGTGCAGAAGACGGCACTGGAGCGGGACAGGCAGGACAGACAGTCTCTAGGCCTCTGAATGTCACACAACTGTCAGGAGTTGGCACACACAACAAGATAAATAAGCATAATGTTGTTGTTGGAGCTTCTGGTCAAGCTGCCAGGAAGATCAGAATGCTTATCTCAGGGAAGAGGTCACAGAAGGCCAAGTCTGCAAAGGAACGGCGATGCCCACCCTGTGAGGCAATGTCTTTGTAATCCAGGGCAGGAGCTGGACAGGCAGGGAGGGGCAGCCCCGGCTACAGGCACACCTGACAATCACTAGATACTCAATGCCACCACACGGAAGATGCACAGTGAGGACACGAAAGGCTCCAAGCCGAGAGCAGACCACAGGCCAACACAAGGAGGCGGGGAGAGAAAGAGAAACCAGAGTGGAGAGTGAGTGGTGACCAGCAAGTCCCAGGAGAGCCAGGAGGCCCGGGATAAAAGCAAGAAGCCACAGGGCGGGACGCTTGCCTGGTCAAATGCTTCTGACAGGTCAATCAGAAAGAAGGGTGGGGCCTCCTCCCTCTGAGCATCTGATCCCAGCCTGAGGAGTCCAGGGAGGAAGCACACAGAGCCAAGTCCTGCAGTCAGGACCTGGGCTGGGCTGGAGGACCTGGGAAAAGGGCATTGAAAGAATGCATGCAGGGGACTCACTGTGCCACAAGGTGACTGTGGTTAACAACAGACTGAGAAGGGAGACTGCTAAAAGTGGAGTAGAAGTATTCCAACCACAAAAATCATGTGAGCAGTGCACACCGTAGTTAGCTGGATTCAGTCACCCCTAATGTCTACATACTTCAGAGCACCCTGGCATACGGGATGATACATACAATTTTACCTGCCAATTTAAACAGAAGAGGCACAAAAACCACACGGAGAGAGCTGTTTCAGCAAGTACCGAAATAAATGTCTTATCCAGTGGGGTAAATTCAAGTGGTAATGGGCCAGAAAGAGGGAAAGAAGAGACGACAGCGGTGAGAAGAGCCAGCACGGTCTGATGCCCACGGAACCAACAGAAAGGGAAAGCAGGGCTTCAGGAAGAGACGGAGAGGCAGGTCTGAGTGCCACAGGGGAGGGCGGGGCCTCCTGTGAGCCAAGATGGAGGGCAGCAGCATCACCTCGGAGATGAAAGGGATGGGGGCGGGGAGGTTAGTGTGAAGGTTTAGGATGTGAACACTGAACGGTGACTGGGATAACCTGAGGAAATACAGTCTCGGGCAAGGGTTATCCTTAGTTAGTGGTCAGAAGTGAGAGGCCATCAGGCTCAGGCCTCCTCCTGGCCCTGCTCTGAGAGGGCAGGAGCAGAGAGGCTTTCTAAGGGGCAGAGCATCTGAGAGGATTTCCGGAGATTATAAAGATGCAGAGTCCACCTAGTTAGGAGGAAGAGATGCTCCCTCCATCTTCCAAACCCTCCATCACCTGACAGACTGGCGTGCCAAGCCCCTCATCTGCTACACTACTGACCCACCACACAGTGTGTAAGTATCACATGCTAACTCAGAAAACACAATCGGACAGAACATTCTGGAGTATCTGGAGTATTTGGAGTATCTGGAGTGTCTGGGGTATTTGGAGTATCTGGAGTGTCTGGGGTATTTGGAGTATCTGGAGTATCTGGGGTATTTGGAGTATCTGGGGTATTTGGACTTCTCTTTGCAGTTAGACAATCGGATTGCACACACCACAGCCACTGAGTCCCTCACCTGGTGGACACGTCCAGAGAGGAAACTCCTGAGAACGTTTCCTGCAGTGGCTGGCTTCCCTGAGGACTGCTTGAGCTGCCAGCTCCCATGAAGCCAGGCTGCTCCGTCTGAGCTAGCCCTGACACCGAGCTCACCTGTGGACTCCATGCTGGTAACAGAGTTTTCTGTCTCCTGCAGCTTTAACTAGGGGAATATGAGTGTGTGTAAGTGGCCTGCTGTCCTTAGCTACACACAGGAACTATCCTGGTTTTTAATGTTTGTACAGTGTAAGGCAAACTGTCTATGAACTTCATTTCCCCAAAGCTGAGAAACTGTGTAAGCTGTCCGGCGAGCAGCTGCCTGCCACAAAGGTGAAGGCATGCAGCAAGGGCTGACTCGAAGGTCCCCAGGAAGTGACTGCCGAGGAGGCTGGTGGTCTGTCCCCTGCAGTGGCACAGGCAGATGGTGACGGAAAGGCAATAACACCTGAGGGCATGAGGGTCTGTGGGCACCATCGGGAAAGCTGGGATGGTCCACGGGTGCAGATCACTGGCCCACAGCCCAAGCTACCTCAAGAAGTCCCAGCATTTATGTGTACCTAAAAACATACAGCCAAGCCCAGAGGCCTAGGCTTGCTGGCAATCCTAGCTACTTGGGGGGGCAGAAGCAGCAAGACTGAAAGTTCAAGGCTTACCCAAGCCCCACAGTGAGTTCAAGGCCATGCTGGGCAACTTACAGAGAAATACGAAGGGTAAAAAGCAGATGAGGGAAATAACCCAATTAGTACAACATGTGCCTGGCATGTGTGGGGCTTGACTCAATCCTGCCTGACTGCCACACACACCACACACACACATGACACACACACACACACACACACACACATGCCACATACACATGCCACACACACACACATGCCCCCACACACACACACATGCCACACACACAAACACACATGCCACACACACCACACACAAACACACATGCCACACATACACACACCACACACAAACACATACGCCACACACACACACACACACACACAAACACACATGCTCACAGATATGCGCTGCTCTTCAAGCCAGTGGACCTTGCCGACAGCATGCAGGAAACAGAGAACATGCTCAGCTGTGTCAGACAAAACAGTCAGGAAAGACATGCTGTGGGACAATGACCCAGCCTTCCCACATGCCAAGGCACAAAGTCAGCAGAGCAGGAAGGGATGCACCAGTGGACTTAGCGTTATCCAAATTCTGTTTGAAACCAGACTGACAATATACACACGAAGGCTGAGATCTCAACAGGTATAGCCCGCGAGGCAGCATGCTGCAGAACTTAGGACTTGGAGAAGACGTCACTGTCTAGAAATGGCATGTATGTCCATGACCCCACTCTGAAATCCCCTGAGGAAGCATGAGACCAAGACAGAGAACGACGGGCACGGAGTTAACTCTAACAAGAATTTGGTGACCTAATTCTTGGTGATGGTGGTGGCATCTGTGTATCTGTGTGCAGATTGTACAGTTCTGTTCATGTGCATGTCAGAACATTTGTAAGCGAGAAACTTCACAGCAGAAAGACTGAAACATGGCTCCAGTGGCCAGCACCCATGGGTGGCTAACACCCAGAAGGGATCAGTACTTAGAGATGACAGGCCAAGCGAAGACCTTCTAAATACTCCTTCTGAGGAAGCCAGCTTAGAATCCTTACTAGCCTCCATAAAAATGCTTTCAGAAAACAAAGACTTAGAGAAATCCTCAGATAATCCTCAGAAATAAAAGACAAAGACAATGTCTATCAAAGCTGGAGAAACTGCCCGGTGCAGTGCTTAGAAGAAATATGTTAGTCTTAGATAAAAGGGTCCAAAGATGCTCGCTAAACATATACTAAGAGAGAAAAGAAAAAAAATCAGAGGGAGCAAAACACAAGACGTCTGTGTGTATGATATGTGCGCACACACACACACACAAACACACACACAGAGGCATGTCCACACACATATACATATCAATGGAAAAGACAAAGACGAAGGATGTTCTGGAAAAGCTTTTACCAAAAATGATTTTCCTCAGCTGGCTGAGCTGGAAGCAGAAGATGGATGGGTTAAGGGTGGGAAGGGCAGGTCAGGAGGAGGGGAGGGACATGACCAACGGCACTTACACACAGGATAGAGACATCAGAGCCCATGAATATGGACAACTCATTAGTCTTAATAAAAGAGTAAAACAGTGTCAGCTCAGAAGCCTCAGCTCTGGATCTTACAGAGACTATGCTAATAAGGACTATGAATTTATTTTAATACAGTGAAAAGTAAAATAACTAGACTCATAAATATAATACTTATGTGTGAGCCAATTTTACAAAAACTTTATAACTCTTATAACCACGTACAAAAAACTGGAATCACAAGTTAAAAATCTCAGGAGTGAAACCAAGGGTAGACTTGGGAAGCCCACCACTCACTCTGGCTTCATGCAGTTCTGCAAGACGGTCCAAGGGCGGCTGCCCATTTCAACATCACAAATTCTCGGAGGGACACAAAAAAGAGACACGTCTGCAGTTTACTGACATAGTGCCGCAGGCGGCAGCTTACTCTCATTCACAAATACTTGTGTAAGAAACCCACACAGATGTCAGAAAACCCAATCAATTGTGTCTGTGTGCATACAGAGAAATGCACACTTTTACACACACACACACACACACACACCAGGTATCTTGAGGCTGGTTTGATACTCCCAGAAGAGAGGTTCACACAGCACACACCCTTTCATTAACTCAAGTCTAAGAAGACTGGTCTGTCAGTTTCCTCTAACAACGTGAAAGGCTGGGGTGCAAAAAGGAAAAAAAGAGTCAGAAGGTAATTTGTATTTTAAAAAATTAAGTATTTTTTAAGTGGCAAAACCTATGAAAATCAAGTGACTAGAAAAAAAAAAGCTCAGTACTCGCAAGAGCGAGTTACCCAGAAAACAAAGCAGGGGACTGAGCTCAGCACACACATATACCCCCCCCCACACACACACTCACACTACATGCATACACCACACATATAGAGACACACACATAACACACACCACACACACATACACAGAAACTTCTCACACACAGAGAGACACGTACATTTACACACAGAACATACAGTTTGACCCTCACAGAGGCACACACTTTCATGCACACACACTTACACAGACACACATACATGCAGCAGTGGTAAAAAGGGTAATTTTTAAAAGAATACAACTTACCACAGCTACAAAAGAGGAAGGGCGGGGCTCTCTCTAGCAGGGCAGTGCTCCCTATTGGGGCAGTGCTCCTGCAGGGTGAAGGGGAAGCGCTGAGCTGCCTAAAGGAGCGAGTGAGCAGGTGTGATGGAGGTGTGCACAGTTGGTGCAGGCATGATGGAGGTATGCACCGTTGGTGCAGGTGTGATGGAGAGCGGCGGGAGGCAGGGCAGCTCCTCCAGCATACAGTGCTGAGGTCACGTTGGCCTCACTACCCATGTCAACTCCATGTCACTTTAACCCCCTGCCAGTTATGACACTATCAAATCACCCAGTTTTCCCCAGGGCCTCGAGGCCGTGATCACCCCTAATCCCTCGGACACACCTCACCCAGCACTGTCAGCGCCCTTCTTCCCAGGACGCTCCTTGGGTCCCCTAGGCCAGCATCGTCCCTGGCCTGCAGCACTACAGAGAGAGGCTAGTACACCACACTCAGACTCACATGCTCCTGGCCTTCCGTGGCTGGGCTCAACTACACAACACTGTCCTGATTGCTTTTCCACTGTAAAACTAACTATTCCAAAGAAAAATATATAAAGCAAGAAAAGACACAATTACAATATCAGTAAAAACAGACAAACCTATTAGGGATTTTAAAAAACAGTAAGAAATGAAAAAGGTTAGGCTAGGCCTGGTAGGACATGCCTAAGGACCCAGCAAAGGGAGAAGAGGACTCTCCAGGCCAGTCTGTGCTACACCGCAAAACCTAAGAAAGGAAATTCCAGAACGAACACTCAGGATATGCTGTTAGCACATACCAAACAGCAGCAAAAAAAAAAAAAAAAAAAAAAAAAAAAAAAAAAAAAGACACAGACATCAAATAACAAACAAACAGAAAATACTATATGGGAAAGCAAACAGGAAAGAGCAGAACCTGGAGGACAGTCCAACAGCACCCGCCAGGGAACCGTGTGAATGGCAGAGGCCCTCTTTATGGAGTGGAGGACTGCGGATACAGCATTTCTACATCAAACTAACCAACTAACTGCTGGCTTGGACCAAGCAAATGGCCTTCAGTGTAGGCAGGCCTCATCCGATTGATTCCTGAGGCCAGATTCAGACAGCAGCAGAGCGACTCCATTCTGGAAGCACCCCACCAGAGCCCTTCGTGGTTGGTCCCTATCCACACACAAGCTAGCCTGTCACTCTCCTCCCTTCCAGCGTGGTTGTCTTAAACACTCGTTTGTTTCTCTTATGTGTGCACACACACTGTAGACCATAGCAAACACGTATGGAGGTGGAGGTCAAGTCAAACTTCTGCAAATAACTTTTCTCCTTCTACCACGTGGGTCCCAGGAGACTAAGCACACATCAGGTTGGGACACATCGTCAGGTAGGGACACGCGCCTCTGCCCACCAGTCATCTCCTTGACCCCACCACCTCCATTCCTACAATCAAAAACAACAACAAAATAAGGAACACACACACACACACACACACACGGATATTCCTGATTCCTGGGAAGCCCATCAAAATGCACAGAATTTTCACAAATCAATTTTAAAACTGCAATGAAAGAAATCAAGATTAAAAGACAGGAATTTACAGTTCAGGAAAAATGCTCACAAACTCACACCCACAGCTTCATCTCCCAGAAAGCCACGCCTAGCACTGAGGGCAGGTAGGGAAAGAGCTCACGCATTCGTGGTGGGTACAAAAGGAGGTGCCATGGTGGATCATCCAGAAGAGAACAGACTCCCACCCTCTGAGCTGCCTAGAATTCCCTACAGATACTCTTGTCTACATATGAAACAGAGCATTCACGAGTGGTAAGGGCAACACTGTGGGAAACACCTAGAAACTCTAAATGTCATTAGAAAGAACTGACTAAATATATTGTGACTCGGCTATAAAACCCAATAAGGCTATGAAGGAATGAAAGGAGCTCTAGAAAATCTATTTAAGTGTATGCATGAAAGAGTAACAGAGAACAGACACAGCTGACAGTACATCTTCAACTGTACAAAAGAGGGCAGGAGTTACATGGTGCTATGTAAGCTTGTGTGTGTGTGTGTGTGTGTGTTTGTGTTTGTGTGTGTGTGTGTGCGCGTGTGCGTGTGTGTGTACACATATGCATCTATAATAGTAAGGTTATTTGGCAAAGTGTGATGGGTGGCAGCACGGCTAAGGGTAACTAAGATGGCAAGAAACTTTTCTGTTTTTTATTTCTTTTAATATAGTCACTGTATTAGATATCAAATTAAACTTTAAAAATACTCAGCTGGGCAGTAATGGCACACACCTTTAATCCCAGCATTTTGGGATACAAAGGCAGGTGAATCTCTGAGTTCGAAGCCAGCCTGGTCTACAAAGCAAGTTCCAGGATAGCCAGGGCCACCTGGAAAAACCCTGTCTCAAAAAACAAACAAAACAAAAAAAAGAAAACCTAAGAAAAAATCCTGACATGTTTGGTTTTACTCAGAGTGTTTTTGAATGAGCCACTGTGGTTAAAATACACTGTTTTTATCATATGCCTCATTGCATAGGGCAATGAACAGTAAGAACAGCAAAAGGAGACCCTAAACTAAGTAATTATCATGGCATTCATTAGAACAGGCCCTGCCTGTAGCGTGCTGTCAATATTTAAATATGAAGGATAGTAACTGACTAATTGCCATCTTCTGGAAGCCATCAGTGCACACTTCAGGAAGGAAGTCAATCCGGAGCGTGGTCCTGAGGAAATGACAGGCACTCGGAGTCCTTAATCAAATTGGTTTTACAACTGAGATTCATTTAGGCCCAGGAGCGAACGTCAGGTGAGCCAGGCTGTCTGCACCCAAGGATCTGGATAAGGGACCAGGCCCCACTCCCACCGTGAGTTCGATGGGGATCTGAAAGCCGTCGCAAAGCCTTATCTCTCAAAGTCCAGATGCCAGTCACTCTCACCAAAGGGGACTGATAGGAAGTGCTTTACAATGTTCACACACTGGTGAGGGCCAGATAACTGAAGGGCTGCACGCCCTGCTTCATAAACCCTGGACTGGCTGCTCCTGTTCCTAAAACACACAAAGTCATGTGGCAATGGACTCAAGAAAATCCCAAAACGCACTTTAAAATGCACCCCAGCAGAATTAAGTTCCACGGTGCTGGAGAGATGGCTCAGCAGTTAAGAGCACCGGCTGCCCTCTCAGGACCTGAGCTAGAGTCCCAGCACCCACATCAGGTGGCTCAGGACTGCCTGTAACTCCAGCTCTGGGCAGGATCTGACTGCTCCACGGGCATAAGCGCTCCAGTATACATAGCTGCACATGCATGAGACACATAATTGAAAGTAATATAAAAATGTTGCATGTAAAAACTATGCATGCTTACATAGTTGACTATTATGGCCATAAAGAAACCTTAACAAGCAAGCAGGCCTGTGTGCACGTGCTAGTGCTCATGACCATACCCACCCCAGGGGAAGTGCAGAGGACAGCGTGAGCTTGGTAAGAGGTGCGCTGTCACAGGAGGGCTGGGCTGCCACAGCTGTGCCCACTGCCCGCTCCACTCAACAGTCCTAAACAACGTGAAACGGGATCGCTTCACTGAAGATATATGTATTTCACACTACTCTTTCAACTATGTAAGCTATGAAAGATGGCCCAATAACAAATACTTATTCATTTCTATTACATTTATGTGTGTGTGTGTGTGTGTGCACATGGGGCAGTCAGAGGACAAACAAACTATGGGAATCTCTTTCTATCCTGTGAGACCTGGGGATTGGTCTGGGTCATTGGGCTCAGGCAGGCGCCTTTACCTGCTCAGCCATCTTACCTGCCTTCAAAACAGGTGTTTCGTTAGTCTAATTTCAACCAGAAACTACATGTGTGTGGTGACAGCACACAGTCCCAGCAACCAGGAGACAGTGGCAGGAAGAGGAGGATCTAAGGGGAGGCCAGAGTTCCCCCCCCCCTCAAAAAAATAGGGGAGAGGAGGAAGGAGCCGAGCAGGAAAGGAAAGACCCAGGAACTGCACCACAGCTCGGCAGCCGCTCACTAGGCTTGCGTTTCCCTTGTTCTGCAGCTGAGGCGAACCCATGCTCAAAAGTGAGTTTCAGGAGCAGAGCACTCCAAGGCCACCATGTGCCCATGCTGTGGCACTTAACATCCAAACCAAAGAGGCCAAAAGGCCAACCAGCAGGGTCACATGGCCTGCACCCCCTCCTGACCAGGCCCCACTGAGTGGAAAGGCGCCTTTGGAAACAGTTTAGAACACAAACATGAAATGGGCTGACACTTCTGCTGCCACCGTCAGTAATGCAAGCCTGTGGTGGGAACACGCGAGGACAAAGCAAGGAGTGAGGGAGGTGCAGGGCCTTGTGGGCAGATCTCCGAGTTAGAGGGCAGCCTGGTCTACAGCGTGAGTTCCAGAGTAGCCAAGGTACACAGAGAAACTTGTCTTGAAACACCTAAGGGGGGAAAAAGCACCTCAACCCCCACAATCTCTCTTAACGGGCAGGAGGCTTTTCAGAGCGAGAAGCCTGAAGGAGGACAAGGCCTGGGCTGCGGCCCGCTTACCTGCTGGGGCTGGTACCTCTGCTGCGCCTGTGCCTGTGGCTGCAGGTACTGTGCCTGGGGCGGGAGGTGTGAGGGCTGCGGCTGCTGGTTGTAATAAGGCTGCTGGCCTTGCTGGCAGTAACCACTCACACCTTGCTGTCCGTACTGCGGTGGCATCTGTCAGAGAGTCAAACAGAGCAAATGAGGAACTGAAGAGGTGTGGGTAAATGACCTCAAATACAGCTTGGACTCCAGCCTGTGAAAAGGGTTCGATTGAATGTTTTATATCAGTCTTCATTAGCTAAACTGACTTTCTGCTGCTGTTCCCATACTATCCATGAGGTCAAAGGTGACATGGGAGGGGCTGCCTTCGAAATGCTACTTTATCAGGTGACAAGGGTTCCTTCCCGGACGCTGACATTTAAAATGTTCCTGCTATGAAAGTCAAGGAGGCAGTGTGTTAATTCCATCCCCACACAACAGGCAAACTCCAGTGAGTTCACACAGTCCAGGTCAATTCATTCACATACTGTGGGAAGGCTGTAGTCAGATACAAGGTACAGCGCGTGTGCTTCCGGGTCAGATCACCCCAAACCTACATGTAACAGATGTAGGCGGAGGATGACGCCAGCACTTGTACTGATAAATGGTGCTCCATTTCCACCAAAGAAAACCCCCTGATCTTAAAAGCACCTCAAAGGCCACGCACCTCAAAGGCCATGTGTGACAGCAGGGGTGACCCCTCAGCCCCAGTCACACTCATTTCTGCTGCTGTCCCTGCAGTAATAAGGTTCTGTGTCCCATGCTCCCGCCTTGAGGTGCTGCCCATCAAGGGCCCAGAGCTGCGGGGCCAGCCTGTGCCCTCAAAACTGAGAACATTACCTTGGATTCTGTCATGGTAATGGAAAGCTAACATATAGCCATATAGCATAACCCCACCCTGTGCATGTTCTTGAAGGAGGCACGTCTAATAGAGAGTAGTTTTTCCTTAGTGGATAGAGCAGGTAAAAACAAAGACCTTGTATTACAAATACCAGAGGCTAGACCAAGCCGGCCGAAGGCAGTCTCCCTCTCACTGCTCAGAGGCAGGATTACAGTCCGGACAGTGTTTCCTAGGTTCCTTCAAAGTGACCCCCACCAAATATTTTTGTGCCCCCCAACCCAATTAGGGGAGCAGGAAAGAAAAAGAAAAACAAGAAACAGGCAGTGAGCACGCACACTCAGATGCTGCAGATGAAGTCCTCCTGTTAGCGAGACACAACACGGTCCACGAGAGAGCTCCAGAACCTTGGCCCCAGGAGCCCACACACTTCAGACACTGAAGAGCCAAATTATTCACAAAAACCCTGAGCAGCGAGAAAGAAGTGATACTAAAATGTTTATCTAAAACAATGCACTAATTCACAGTACACACAATAAGTCAAAGGAAAATAATGTGAAGCGGCCAAGGTTCCTCTCTCTTTCAATCCAGGCCAAGTGTTGTTCAAAACCTCCCTGCTATGACCACTAAAAGTATAAATAGTTTTTACACGGGCTTTTCACCACACAGAATGTAGGCTGCTATAAGCAAGCAAGCTTAAATAAATAAATAAATAAATAAATAAATAAATAAATAACAGCACTGCTGAAATCTTTGCTTCATTTATTTCACAATTTGATAGTTCCCAATGAATGAAGTCAAGCCAAAGAGTGTCCAGAAAGTGTAACTCCACATGCTATTACAGTCCACCCCGGGACAATGCGCACCCACTCCGGCCGGCACCTAGAGAATATGTCTGATTCCATAACCAATGCAGACTCACATGGCAGACCTGTGAGACCTGAGGCGCTGAGGAGAACATGTCTGCCAGAGCTGGGATATCAGCCTCAGCCAACACGGCTGCCACTCCCCTAGGAGCTGAGCTCGAACATGCTGACCCCGTGGCAACTCTCTCTCACACACAGAGGCATTATCTGAGAGAAGGGTGCTCTGTCTTCCAGGCAAGACAAACTGTATGGCCCATGTGTCACTGTCACACACATACAGCCGTAAAACTGAGGTACACTGTGATCTCACATGGATACTGGCAACCAACTACGCCATAGCTGATGCTTCTTATCAAACTACACGCTGCGGGGCAGCACTGCCTACCTCCTATGTACTGCTTTAAGAACCAATTTTTCAATAAGGTAAGTAATTGCCTACTGCTGGAACTAAGGCTCGGTTCTTTAATGGTTAATTGGCTTTGTTTTGACCAGTTTAGAAACACCCACCACATGCTTTTTCAGACTTATTAAATGAAATGGCCCTATTATAAAACAGACCATCCCAAGAACCCAGGAGTGCGCTCAGTCTCTCAGCACTTGGCCACCAGGTACTCAGCACTACCTCCACTCCGCCTCAGACCTGTTTGGCCTGGTGGCGTTCATTAGATTACTTCTGTAGTGTGAAGGCCTGAGGAGCCTATAAGCATCGCTAAAGTGACAAAGGGCTAGAGACATTCATGGGGGACATACTGTAAAGGCCATGTTGGCTCTTCAGGTCTTGGCAGTCGCGTCTGTTGTAACTATATTTGGGATCAACAAAGTCTATCAGAGGGTAACATGCATGTGAGACTGACAGTACCACGTGCCGTGTGCTAAGATCTGGGGCCACAGGCACTTCTGCCTCAGGTGTCACCCTGGTGCGGAGCAGGCGAGTCCCCCACTCCCATTGTCGCCAGGCCTGACCGGCTCATTTCACCATGAGGACAATGTGTCCAGCTTGGACTGTGTGTGCGGCTGCCCCCACATCAAAGCCACGCCCTTGGCAGAGGGCCTCCAGGCAAAGTTATCTGATGAAGGAGTGCTGGCCACTGGATCAGAGAGACAGCTATCAGCATCTATGCAGTCACCTGTGCTGAGCACCAGGCCTGCGCCCAGGGTCACTCCATCCACCAGCAGGACGTCAGCAGTGCACCAACACCGGAACCACAGGAACCGCTAGCCATCAGTCACTATAGCGACCACACGCCCCATGCATCCACCCACCCACGGCCACTCTGAGTATCGCCAAGCTAAGTTAATGGGAAATCCCCAGAAAATATCTGGGAGCCAATGTTTTCTCATGACTTTTAAAAAGAATCTATTTCAATAATTTCTAGACACTTCTACACTTGAGAACAACAACTTCTCTTCTAAAAGCTGAATGTTTCCAGTATTCTGTTGGAGAAGGTGATACACCCTCCTCAAGCACTCTCTCCAGGAAACTGTCCCTATAAGAGACACGAGTCTCAATCTGTGTCACGAGGGCACACTGGCCCCCGTGGTTCTCTTCACCATGCCCTGACCTTTCTCTCATATTCCAAAATTAATGAACCAGGTTTTACTTCTCCTCTATCACTGGCCTCACGACCGAGCAGGTGCCCATACACAAGCAGCTATGACAGACACGCTACGCGGCTCTGTTGGGTCCTATACCAATTACCAGGAAGAAGCACTCTAACTGGCATGAAAGGCAAACAGGAAAAACCAACCATTATAAGCCACAACTGAGTTTTATATTATAATTGGAAAGGTGGCGTAAAACACACACAACACTGTCAAAACACACATTTCAAAATCTTTCAAATCTAAAAATACTGTGTTAGCTGGGAGGTGGTGGCGCACCCCTGTAATCCCAGCACTCTCGGAGGCAGAGACAGGCGGATTTCTGAATTCGAGGCCAGCCTGGTCTACAGAGTGAGCTCCAGGACAGACAGGGCTACACAGAGAAACCCTGTCTCCAGAAAACCAAAAATAAAAACAAAAAAAAACCAAACAAACAAAAAACAAAAAAAAACCCAAAAACAAAAACATAAAAATACTGTGTTAAGTCAAAAGAAAGCAAGAAAAGGCCACAATGGCGTCAGGCCATTTGTCTGTGGTGTGTATTAGTTATGAACTCACGCACAGTAACAGTGCAAAAAGGAAACGCCTGCCGCATTCTGTGAAGGGCTGGGTAGAGAATTCAGCCTTCCAAAGAGAGATATGAGGCAGAGAGGGTATCTCGGGCGGGAGTGTCTACCTAGCAGGCAGGGGGCCTGGGCTCCATCCCTAGTGGGAAAAGAACAGAGGGAAAGAAAGGGAGAGAGGACAGGGGATGGGCGGGCGCCTGGGTGCACTGAGTGGGCGGGGCCTGGGGAGGGGAGGCGGGGAAGGGATAGAGATGTGGTAAAATGCGTAATCTCACTGAATTTACATGGAATATTTGTTTCCATGAGCTTCTGATCTTGTTCTTATGCTTAAACCCCCAATTTTACATTTTAAGACCAAGATCTTGCCTCCACTAGTAAGTACCCTTTCAGCCCTAAAAGGAAGGGACATGGGGACAGCACACTCAGGCTGGGGACCTAGGAGGGTCCTGGAGCCGTCCAGAAAGGATCCGCCTGGGGCAGGGCTCCTCTGCCGCCTCATCCACTCACTATCAGGAGTCCTAAGGGCTGCTAAAGCTCAGGCCAGCTTTTCCTGTGTCTCCTACAGGAGATGCCAATCCTTCAAGGCACCTCAGGAAAGGAGCTCGAAGGTGAGCAGTTTGTAAAGCAGGCTGTGGAAAGGAAGCATATAACAGGGGCACACTGAAGGACCCAGAAACCCTTAAAGGTCAGAGCCGGTCACCCTTGACTGAGGGCCTCACGGTCACATAACCTAGGTGTGCCCCCTCCATGCTAGAGATGCATGCCTCAAGGGCCTTTCTGACTAATTCAGTCTGTGCTGACCGCTTGTCCTCAGACAGAGCTCCCCAAAGAACATCCACTGGCTGAGCCTCCCAGAACACCCATCAGATCCCGGGTGAGCTAACAAGAGCCCAGGCTAATCGTCCCAAAGCAGCCCGTGAAGCACCTGAAAGAGTGACAGCCCAGCTCCGGTGAGCTCCGGCATGCCAACGCTGGGCGAGCCACTGCCCAGCTTCCACTGAGGACATCTTTGCGCGTCTGAATCGGTCGCCCATCCGTTCATATGTGCTCCTGCAGAAAGGCCGCTCGCAAGCAGACAGGAGACTCAGACTGCTCCTATCGCCAACAAACGCAACTCCCTTAAATCCACGCCCACCTCTGACCTGTAAACAAGGTCATCAGTGAGGTCTGGCCAAGAGCTCCCGCCTGCTCTTCCTTCCACACAGATGCACCCCTCTCCTCCACGGTGACTGACATGCTGTGTGAGGAGTTTGCTGTGCAGTGACAAGCCATCCATTCAGGCTGCTGCGTGACTGTCAGCACAGCCTGTCCTAGCCTGCCTACTACTGCTGGGATTAACATCCTGAACAGAAGCAGTGGGGCTTGGGGTGGTTTACAGACACGGTCCATTATGGAGGATGTCAGGGTGACGGGACAGGAAGGAACCTGAGGCAGGAACTGAAGCAGAGGACACTCAGGAACACTACTTGCTGGCTTGCTCCCCACAGCTCACTCAACTTGATTTTAAACCACAGCGGGTTGGGCCTGGCCACGTCCATCAAGGATCGTGAAAATGCCTCACAGCCTTGCCAGTCCTCAGCTGAAGGAGGCGTGTCCTCAGGTGAAGCTCTCTTCCCAAATGTCAACATCTGTGTCAGGTTAACCGTCTGTCTGCAGACTCCACCGCACAGCCACGACCACTGCTTTCTCAGCCCAGTCCCCGGCAGCCACCCCCTACCCTCAGCTCTGCAAGCTTGGCTCTGCCTGCTTCCGGGTGGGAGTGCAGACACACACACTGCTGGCTTCTCTCACCTCGGCCGGGGTTCTAAAGGCCACTGGATGTATACTATGCAGTTTATCCACAAACGCTTGGGCCGTTCCCCACCCGTGGTTTTTAATGCATGGTGCTGTTCTGAACGAGGCCTTAAGAGCATCCATCTAAACCCTATTTCCACTTCCTCAGGTGCGTCCAGAAGTGGGCTGCCAGAGCCTCTGACGAAGCTCGGTTTAAAATCCCAGGCCCTGCATGCTGCTGTACGCGGCACTGGAACTGTCTCCCATCTCCTCAGGCCCTGCATGCTGCTGTACGCAGCTCTGGAACTGTCTCCCATCTCCTCAGGCCCTGCATGCTGCTGCACGCGGCTCTGGAACTGTCTCCCATCTCCTCAGAACCTGTGTGCTGCAGTACGCAGCTCTGGAACTGTCTCCCATCTCCTCAGGCCCCCAGGGACAGTCGTCCTAGTGGGCGCCACTCACTGTGCTTTCCCTAATGGCCAAACCTGTTGGGCGTGTCACTTCATGGAGTGGCCACTGCTGAGCCTCCACGGAAAACACCTCCCACGCTTGTTCCCTTGTCATTTGTGTGGGTCTGTCACCCGTGGGTTGTAGGAGGGTATTAGGCTTTATCAGACACAGCAAACACTTTCTTGCTGTGGTTCTGCCGCTTGCTTTCTTCCTGTAAGCTTTCATTTTTCGATGTTGTTGTTGTGGCCTATGCTTTAACGGCCATGACAGTGCTCTTGTGTGTTCTCCCAGAGGATCATGATTTTCCTAGCCTGAAGCGTCTTTCTTATACCCAGGTCTGTCATCCACTACGAGTTCATTTTGGAACACGGGTATTTAAGCCAGGCGCGGGGTACTATTTCATTCTTTGAAAAGTTGCTGTGTCTACAGCTCTCACCCTAGCCTTTGGTTCTAAGAAGTGCAGTTCAGCATTTGCACTTTGAGAGGTTTAAAGAAAAACAGTAGCATAAATGCAGGCACACTCAATGCACCTATGTACAAGGCCAAGCAGATCACAGAAACCACGCTAACAGCCATAAGACAGGAGAGACTTAAAGGGACACAAGAGCTTTCTATAAATGATGAAATATTCTTCATTTGTGGATAGTTTTAGGACTATGGACATTTGTCAAAACCCATCAAATTGTATATAGCTTAAAATCTGGGCATTATAATATATGTAAATCATACCTTAAAATCTTGTGAGAATGCCCATTCTAATAGACAGGGATCCAAACTGCAGCCCTCACACGGTTACCAACCCATAAGGCGTTTTAATACACGTATTTAACAGAGTCAAGCTAGGTGCCTAATGGTTGTTTCTCAGGTTTTTACTTCATGTAAGAAAAAAATACAGAGCAACCGGGCTGAAATAATTCTGACTTCTATTCAAAGAAAAAAGCAGGTCTCTAAGCTAGGTCCCAATGTGTAGAGAAGCAACATCTTTTTCCTGGAACTCTGTCTCTAGGTATTTATCTTAAAGAAAAAAATGAAACAACTAAGCAAACATTTGCACAGCTGGGCGTTTAATTCTGTGTGCTGAAAATGTAGAAACCCAAACGTCCGTCATCAGCTGACTCGCGGAAGGAGGAGGAGTCAAAGCATGACAGCCACTAAGCACATGGGTCCCCACGCTGTCCTCAGGAGCCCTGTCCACGCTCTGGAGCCTGATCGGCCTCCAGACAACACACAGGGCTGCCTTAACAGGAAGACGTGGGGCGCGCGTGTAAAGAAGACGCCAATGTTATCAAACCCTTAGTCTGGTTAAAACCTTTCTCATGGCCCTAGAAAAACTGCAGTTCATTTCTGACTATTTACTACTGCTATCTGCTGAGAGTCAACAAAAAAATACACTGTAGCGATTTCCCTTTAATAGCAGAAATCACTGTAATTTGTTTTTCAATAGCTGATTTAGACCTTTCCAGGTAAAATCTACACAACTGAAAAAAATCACAGGAAAACAAACAAACAAACAAACAAAGGCCAGAGGTTCAACAGCTCCACTCAGGTGAGTGAGGCAAACTCTGCTGGCTTCTGACTGCACAGAAAGACCGACTACTCCCAGGCACGAGAGGAAGGAACAGCAAGACATCGAGATACACAGCTGCCGCTTGCAAACTCTCTGGCTCACATGCACGCAGCTGAAGCGCTGAGTGAGCACTGAGGCCACAAGGCCGCCCTGAAGGAGGCTGCGGGAAGGCAATGGCCTGCAGGCGGTTGGCAGGCGGGCGAGCCTCACAAGAGTTTCCTTCCAAGCTGCTCAACCCAAGTCCCCACCTGAGACAATCAACAACTTAGGTGCTTTCTCCCTCCATGTTGTATTTTAAAAGAGGGAAGGAGAGAGGGGAGCGTGTGCCTGTCCTTAGGCTCAGCTAAAGAGAAGCTACCCCGTAACTTCCTCAAACTACTGCTGTGTTCAGCAGGCACACCGCACACTGGCATATGAGCCAAGTTTGCTCCATCTCACTCCATGTCTCTTCAAAAACAGGACCAACACACACACACACACACACACACACACACACACACGGGGGGGGGGGGCTGTTTGGCAGAGCATTCCAGGATCATTCCGGGGTCAGAGCAGGGCCTAGATGTGGACCCAACAGGTAGCAGTTCCCAGGAGCTCCGGAGCTGCAGTAGCCCCCACCCCATCCCCCATCTCTGTTCCTGGGTTCCCAGCAGGTTCACCCACATCACACACCTGCTGCTTATTCAGACTCAGAAACACACAAGCCTAGAGTGACTTAGCAAACCAATGCCCTCCTACACACACACCCCAAAGGTAGGCTTTTCAGGAAGTAACACAGATTTACACTTTGATTTGTGAAACAATCAAACATTCCCCTACGTTAGCAGCAGCAGCCTTTTTTAACGGCGTCATTATACTGCTTGGGTTCCTTTAGTTATTCATGGCCAACAAAATCTGTCCGCTCCCTCTAGGTCCAACTGCTTTCTACTTAGCAAACCCCAGACCAACGCTATTCAGAGTGAATATTCTTTATGGCTGTGGGAACTAAATGATAGTGTCTCTGGTAACCTCAATTTCCAGGAGTCAGGGATCTGTCCAGCACAGCCCTTATTTACTCTTATTAAGCATGATGAATCTATTATCCATGAATTAATTTAGTGTCTTACATTCATTTGAATTTCCAGCCTACGCTTCCTCTTTAGGAGAGCGTTTCTGCAAAACTATTACCCATTTTACTAAGTGGTAAATCTTCTAATTTTCATAAAATTAACTCTGCCAAGCTTCACGGAATGTGCCCTAACTCTCATGCGACTTAGATTAATAAATGTATGGTCAAACAAGGAACGCCACTGCCTCAACTCAGCAGAGCGAACTCCCACTCTCTCCAGCCCTGTCTCTTGACTGACAGGTTAGTCTGTGCAGGATGCCATGCAGGACTCCAAAGGCAAACTGCTCCAGGCTGTTACCTTTAAAAAGAGCCCTCCACCAACACCCCAGGCTCGCTGCTTCCACCCCACGGTGCTAGGTCCACTTTCCGCTGGCCATCTCCGCTGAACATCAGCCTGTTAAAGGCTTTATTGAAGAATTCACAAAACACAGACCTTCACGGGTAGTGAAACACTTTCCATCACAACCCAGGTTGAACAGGTTTTACTGTGTGCAAAATAAACACTCAAGTGTATAAAGAGAGTTTTAAGTTCATACATATGTATGAAAATGTACGCTCATAAGTATGAACACATATGTTCACACATACATATGTAGTTTTATGTTCACTTACCCTAATCATACATGCACTTTATCAGCTCCTTCCCAAGCATCCATCAAGGACATTCAACACGGGGTCTAAAAAGTCTAGAGTGCTTTCAGAGAACACATGGGCACGTAGGGAGGAAGAGTCTGCTTTAGAGATAAAGTATGTGTGTAATACAGGGTGATGAATTTTACTCTAAACATTTTAGTTATAAAAGACTGCTTATTTCCTACTTATGTGAATTTGGCATGGCGGAGGAAAGCAAGATTACCAACTCAGCCTGCTGGTGAAGACCACACTTAGAAGAGAGCAGTCTACAATCGTCACAATCCACTGATGAGCCTTATTTATAAAGTAACATCAGCTGGAAGGGGATGCTGACAGTAAAAGGAGCCCCGCTGAGGGCACGCTCTAACATCTCTCTACGGAAGTCAATCCTTTACAGCACTAGCGTAGAAGCGTTCTCCCCCCACCCCCACCCCCGGAGAACATGGGCAGCCACTTGACAATACACAAACCTGGCTCCACAAAGCGCTTCGCCCATGAGTCATCAAGTGGACAGAAAGAGAAAGGGCGCAGGGGACCTGTACAAACACCCCCAGAAGCAGCGCCTCCTCAGCAGAGGTGACCAGAAACTAGAATGGCCTGTGCCGCCTGCCCAGGGGACTTTGCTTGTCTCCATCCAAGACCTAGCAGGCTGCAGAAGACCCACGGATGAGCTCGTTTGCTGGAATGAAGGCATCTTACTGGAGAGCTTTCTTATTCTATTACAGCCCAAACTCCAGCACTCTATGGATACTTCTGAATCTATAAAGCAGGATGTTTTGGTGTGTGGGTGGGAGGTAGAAAACCCCAAGTGAAAGTCCTGCAACACGACAACTACCCTGCACACACCGAGACAGCAGGGGATGCTGGGAGGACTTTACAGCGAGAGCCAGGCTGCACTTGCCCCACAGACACCTGGGAAGACTTCACTCACTGCACTGAGCATCCGGAAGCTTGTGACCATGCTGGCAGGGCCCACAGGGCAGCCGCGCCCCCCTGCCCTCCTGGCAGAGATTCCACAGATTCCACAGTTACACAGACAGAAGGAGGAGTGGAGAGCGAGCGTCCCCCGCTTCCTGCGGAAGCCTCCCTGCCAACATGGATGCGCCAACGGGGAATTTCTGGGAATTTTCACGAGTTAACCTTTGCTGAGGCTGCAGTGTCAGCCTTGTAGCTGCATGACGGGATCGCAGGCAAGGAATACTCAATATAAAGGCTGTTTTCTCTGAGGTAGCCAGTGAGTAGGGCTGGGGAGGCACAAAGCCCTGATTTTAGAAGAGCCAATGCAGACAGCAGCCAGCGGGCACCTTCTCAGCCAGAAGGGAGGAAGGCAGGGAATGAGGAGAGACACGGGCATGCAGAGCGAAAGTTACCTTCAGGGTTTTCAGTCACAGGGACAAAGGGTATGTGTCAGTGTGTGTGTGTGTGTGTGTGTGTGTGTGTAGATATGACTTTGTATATGTATGTGTATATGTATACATATATATGTGTATGTGTGTATATATATATATATACACATACATATACATTATGCAAGTGGGTATGTGTGAATATAAGTGGTCTTTAGATATAATCTTGAAAGTTGTTCCATGTTTTCTATTTTTAAATGATACAAAAAAATTATATAGTTACAAAGGCCCATTTGCTGTTGCTTTTAATGTTGTTGTTGGTGGTGTTTTATGGAGATCTGAAGGGGGGTCCCAAGACTACAGCCTACAGCTTACTCAGAGGGGGAAGGGGCAGTAAGGAGTGTAGTTTCTATATCCTTCTTAATCACCCATTCTCCCTGAAAAGAGACAGTCGGGTACACTGGTAAAGACACCATTAAAATCAGCAGCAGCAGCAGCAACAACAACAACAACAAAAGTATCCTGCCTCAAAAGCGAAAAGTCCAAACCCTGCGGTTTGAAACACGGTCACCTCAGAGTGCACATCTAAGGATGTAGGAGCTAGGGGTGCACACTCAGTAGCCTGCCGCGGACAGACGGTGAGAGGAGAGAGGACGCATTCAGGGAAAGACTCCACAGAGACAGGCCCAAGCCTGGGGGCTCCTGTCCCTGGGGAGCCCTGGCACCTGGGGACAAAGCAGCCTGCAGGTCAGAGGGAGGCAACAGGAAGCTGGGGGGGGGGAGTTCTGGGGTTCAGGCTGGGGCTGAGAGGGGGAGAAAAAAGTGGGAGTGGGGAGGAGCCCTGGCTCCTGGCTCGGGGAGTCTAGAGATTAAAAAAGGAAGCAGGACACTAGCAAGCCCGGCTTGAAGTAACCAGGTGGTGTCCACTGCCAAGCTGGCCTCAAATTCAGAATGTGGCAAAGGATAGCCTTAAACTTGTGACACGGCTGTCGGTGTCCCAGGAAGTGCAGGCTGACGGGCCCTTATCTCCCCCTCCCTGCACAAACGTGGCTCATGCAATACTGGGCATCATGATGCTACACACACACACACACACACACACACACACACACACACAAAATGCAGCCCAGAAGTACAACTCTTTTCTGAGCTGGATCTATAGTTTGGGTTTGCCTCTTGCTTTTTATATGTATATGAGAGAGATCTAAAATCAGGTCCCCATTCTTCAAAACACACCCACAGAGACATCTTACACCCCTAAAGTAACATTTTTTAATTGTCGAGGAAGCAGGGCGCCACAGTTTGAGGCCAGCCTGCGTGCTTTCTGAGTCGCACCCTGAAGAGGGGTGTGTAGCACAGAATGGCTGTGGCCTGGCCTGCTTTTCCAGAGAGTGAGCCCCTGGGAGCCTCCCAGGCTATGTCTGCTTGCGTGGACGCATGCGTGCACGCCACCTGACAGCCTGTGGGGAACCCTAGAGAAATCCTCTTCCAACCTGCGCTTCCTTCAGAACCCTCTCCTGATCCTCCTGTAACCCTGCATTAGAATGGCCTTCAGTTTAAACATTTCCTTTAGTCTACATTAGCAAATGCTTGCTAGAAGCATAAAACTTCTGAAACAACAGGCCACTGTATCTCCTTATGCAAAACTTATACCAAGTTTTAAATAATTACACACATTTCTTAATGTACATAGATTTAGCACTGAAGGCTGCAGGCTTGGGCTGCGACTCTGTGGCAGAGCTTCGCAGGAAAGCAGGGAAAGCCTGATCCAGAGGACTGCGGCCGCCCAGGGCCCACAAGTCCAGAGGATTGCAGCCGCCCAGGGCCCACAAGTCCAGAGGATTGCAGCCGCACAGGGCCCACAAGTCCAGAGGACTGCGGCCGCCCAGGGCCCACACAGCCCTTGTAGGAAGCCTTGGTGGATATGTTCACACAGCATTTTTCTTTCTCTTTCCATTATGAAATCCCATTTTCTAACTTCTTCCTTCTTACATACACCTCCTTCCACTCTCCTCCCTCCCTCTTCTCTCTCTCCCTCCCACTCTAGAAAACACCCCTTTCTCCACTCTTTCTCTCCTTTCTTCCTCTTCTTCCTGTGGGTGGTGTCAGCCTCTCTCTAACCACCTGGCCCCATCTAACAGCTCATAACCTCCCCCCCCCCCCGGGGGGGGGGGCATCTGGGCTCCCAGAGGCCAGCAGTCCCCACGGGAACAGACTTCTGAAACTGAGGGCTGGCAGGAACCTCCTCTGATTACAGTTTGCCATCTGCTGCTACAGAGAGGGCTTGAGATTCGGGCTGCTTAATTTTTGTTTTGCTTCTCTCTCAGCCGTGAAAGAACTGACTTCGTTTTCCTGTGAAAGAGTCAGTGTGAAGCACAAGAACAGAGCGTGTGCATATACACGCATGTGTGTGCACACACATTCCTGCACACACATATGCATGCACACACAAACCCTCTGCAATATATTCACATGCATAGAGCATGTGGATATAGCTTGACTCCCAGCGAGACCTAGCATAATACTTAAGAAAACAATAGGGCATAAACCCTCTTCTCCCGAACAGACAAACCATGCAAAGCTCTCAAAACTGAAAGTGTTACATCTGCAGAGTGTTTAACGTGATATGAAAGAGAATCCACTAGAATACCTCTTATAATACTTGTTTTGAGGCAGTTCATTCCCAAAACACATTTTCCATTGCTCTAATCTTTTAAAGTGCTCATCTATCTGGCTTTTATGGTAATCTGCAAGTGTGAAACAAATATACCGTGCTCAGTGGGGGAAAGAGCAAGGGCTTCATCTACTGTACTTCCATTTGCCAAAACCAAGAGTTTGCGGCAGGGCAGAGCTGCAAAAGTACTTATCAGTTCCACGGGTCTAATGAACAGATACAGTTGCTGTAATTTCCATTGCTGGGCTCCACAGCTGAATGAGTGTCAGGCCAATGCCAAAGTACAGGTTCCATTTGAGTGACATACGGCTGCTGTCAAGCAGAGGCATGTTACAGCAGTAAACAACACAAGTAGACTGAATGAGAATACAAAATACCAACTTAGCCTTCCCTGACTCAGACTGTGATCCAGGTCTTTTCTGAAGCAATTCTGTGTAGTGGGCCTGTTGTGGCACCTTCCTGACCCTGGGATATCACACCAAACAGTGTGGGCCTGGGGGAGGGCATGGGTACACAGGCAGGCAGTGTGGACACTGTGACAGGGCTCAGGTACACAGGCCAGCACTGTGCACACTGTGACAAGGCTTGAGTACACAGGCCAGCAGTGTGGACACTGTGACAGGGCACAGGTACACGAGCCAGCATTGCGCACACTGTGACAAGGCTTGAGTACACAGGCCAGCAGTGTGGACACTGTGACAGGGCACAGGTACACGGGCCAGCATTGCGCACACTATGACAGGGCACAGGTACACGGGTCAGCATTGCGCACACTGTGACAAGGCTTGAGTACACAGGCCAGCAGTGTGGACACTGTGACAGGGCTCAGGTACACGGGCCAGCACAGCTGGGAAGGGTTCCCAGGGCTCAGCAGTCAGGATTTTATGTGAGTCCCAGCCCTACCTGCCTTTGTTAGAACATATCACCTCCTTGATCAGCAGTTTCCATACCTCCCCAGGATAAGATGATGATGCTATCTACCTCACTGAGTAACAGCTGCCCCGAGAACACACTCTAAATGGTCAACTATGCAAATAACCACATGACATGATTTAGCTCACCAGAGAATGACCTCGAACACACCCACCCACCTGCCTGCCTGCTCATGGTTTGGGTAGTACAGCCATGAACCTGCTTTGGCATTCACCTAACTCTTCCTCCTTCTCTGCTCCTTAGAGAAAGGACTCCAAGACAATGATTCCACACACTACTGCCAGGAGACCCAGACAAGCACAGGACACACCCTTTGATTTATCCTGTGACACAAAGAAACACAGACACGAGGGACGCTCCTGGGTGTGTGCACAGCAATACCCACTGGCAGGAGTGCACGCTCTTACTTAAGACTCAAAAGTGAGCAGAGGCAAAGAAAGGCTAGGGTGCAGTGGGCAGGGCTGCGCGGCTCCGAGCAGGTCCCGCCACCACCCCGTCCTGCCCCTCTTGCTGTTGAGTCCTCCTGCCTTCCTGGCAATTCTGCTACCACGGATTCCTGCACCACCTGCCTGGCTGCTTGTGAGAGGCAGTTCCTGCTGCGTGAAACTAGGAATTGTGGGTGAGAAAGTGGCTCCTAAAATGGGAGAAAGGTCAGCAAAGTGCTGGAGAACTTCAGACCACGCACAAGCAGCAATCCCGAAGGCCCAGTGCCAGCCAGCAGCCAGAGGCTCCAAATGTGGGGGCGGGGCCTGAGCGCTGGGGTGAGAGAGGCAGGCGTCAAGGCCTGGACAACTAACCAAAAGGAAAGGAGTCCCAGAGGGCGCACGATGCACTGCGGGTAGGGCATTCTTTCCTTTAACCGAGCCTCCATGGGGCCTTTTGTGGGGAACGCTGGGAAGGAGCAGAAGTGCAGAGGAGCACAGGACACACCAAGAGCTGGTCTCCTGCTGGGAGGGAAGCTCGAGCCGGATGGAGATGGGTGCAGAGGGAGCAGGGGAGTGATGATGGAGCCACAGTGAAAAGCACGACACAAAACCCAGGTGAGCTCAGGCCTGGCACTGGAACCTACCCACAGTATGACGCCAAGCGTCTCAGGATTATCTGCAACTACCACTTTCCCACACCAGCGCAAGCCCTGACTACCTTCCGTGTGTCCTGAGACCACAGAGGAGGGCATCTCATACGGCGTTCAAAGAGAAAAGCAGCTAGCAGCTCCGAGCCCAGCGCAAGCTCGCAGCCACGGGTTCAGCAGCATTTCACAAATATAAACACAAAGTAATTCCTGCAGACACTTTGCGGGGTCTCATCAGTGCTATCTGTCTACTCCAAAATATGCGAAAGGGCCGTGCACTGTCAGCGTCTACGACGCACAGCAGGAAAACCAGCCATATCCAGAAACACAACCAACCTTTCCAGGTTTCACCTCAAAACTGAGAGTGTTTGCTGTAGTCTGGACTACTCAACAGTGTGTGCCTCTGCAGCTTTGGGAAAGCAAGTCTCTACCAGAAACATTTAGCATGTTATAGAAACAGAAATATTTAGCATGTTATATAAATATGTTTTTTACAGAAATGTACAACATAGGACTTTTCATCATATTTGCTAACAAAAGCATAACGCTCTGTAACAGCAAAACCAGAGCTGTGGCGTAGTCTATACTATGTAGCACTCTATACTATATTCTAATCTACATTGCAAATCTCCGTACTATTACACACCAACAAAGTGTGACAGAGAGGAAAAGCATTCAGGGATGCAGATTTCAAGGCCTAGTCCCTGAGACAAGGCTTTCAGTGTCGCCCCACCCCACCCCAGCCCCCAAAGAAACTTAGATCCCAGACCAACAGCTCACTGACAAAAGCCCCACACTGCCTGGATCTAAGCAGAGCCTGGCTTTCCTGTGGCAGCAGCTGGCAGGGAGAAAGAGACAGTGAGGAGCCACGGCGCAAGGTCTGCACAGACACTGGGCGGCCAGTTCGGCTGGCACCACGAAGCGCCTCACCTCCCTCAGCTTTCCTTACTTTATCCTATAAGAGCCTCACCTCCCTCAGCCTCACCTCCCTCAGCCTCACCTCCCTCAGCCTTCCTCACTCCATCCTATAAGAGCCTCACCTCCCTCAGCCTTCCTCACTTCATCCTATAAGAGCCTCACCTCCCTCAGCCTTCCTCACTCCATCCTATAAGAGCCTCACCTCCCTCAGCCTTCCTCACTCCATCCTGTAAGAGCTGTCCCCTTTGAACTGTGCTGACAATTCTCGTCTTCTCTCTGGCACTAAGCACAGCATCAGTAACTGGTGGCCGTGATAAGGAAGGTGTACGCACAGTCCTGCAGTTGTGACCGTGTAGAGCTCGCACACCTCCATCCGTGCACACCTACAGTTGCTTTCCCAAAGAAGCATTCCTTTTCTTCACGAACTGTGGTTTCTACGACCCGCACAGCACAGCGTGAGGGAGGGAGGGACGCTGCCAGTTTACTGAAGGCAAGACAACCCGGTGGGCAGCAAGTGGCTATCAGCTCCAAGCACTTGTCTAGATTCCAGCCTGGATCTAAGAGCGGGCTGAACATTCATTATCTAAAACCCGGAAATCCAAACTGTGTAAGTACTGACTAGACATCGGGCCTCAAGTATTGGTCTCGAGTGAAAACACAAGTAAAAATCCTGTATGAAATTCCCGCAGACTGTGTGTGTCAGTGTCCCACACCTCAAGACGACCCATTTTATAAATTCAAATACAACAAAACCCTAAGATTCCAATCTGGCCTCATACATTTCAGTAAGGGGTTCTCAACTCTACTTAGATGGGTGACTTAAAGGTAATCTTTTAAAAATTATGAATTCTAGAAGCTAGAGTGGGGCTGGAGAGATGGCGTGGCAATGAAGACTATGAACTGCTGACGCAGGAATCACCACTTAGCTCCCAGCACCCAGTCAGGGTAACTTACAACACTTGTAACTCCAGCTCCAAGGAGTCAGACGCCTCCGGCCTTGAAGGGCACCCATGCTCAAGTGACCACGGGCAGGCACGTGATTAAAGAATACATGGTTTCTCAAAGAGTGTATCTGCCAATTACATCCAAAGCCTTATTTGGCTATCATCACAGACAAGCTGTTTTACTTTAAGCATGTTTCCCTTCCCAGCAAGCAACACAACAAGCTCTACGAGGCAGAATGTCCCTGAGCTTTGTGAAGTAGTCAAAGTTTCATCAAAAAGACTAGAATGTGGTAAGGGCTGTAAAATGCACAAAAAGGAGCAAAATGTAGAGGTCAGGGGTCCCTTAAAAGGTGACATCAGGGTTCAGGACAGCGGGGCGCTGCTCAGCCACACAGAAGAGTTGTCACTCCGAAACAAGTGACCAGCAGGCTGTTCCTGATTTTTAATCTGCAAAACTACACAGAGAGCCACAGCTTTTGACCATCTAACAAGTGAGTCTCAGCATAGCTGAGGTGCTCAGGGCACACCTGCTGAACACATCAACAGCTCAGAGGCCAAAGTCCCACAGTCCCTTAAAAGGGACTGAACCAGAGAAACCCATCAATACAGGAAAAGCTAGCAAACCCCAACAGGACTCTTCATGTTGCCCTACAGGACTAGAGACTTGGGAGCTTTCCTGGCCCAGGAGCCTGCACCAGGTGCAGAGAGAAGCAGCTGTGTCTGCAAGGGGACATCAGAGGACAGTTCCAGCAGACAGCTGGCAAAGCAGGCCTGAGGGTGGGAGACAGGTGGGACTGAGGAACCCGGACTCCAGAGGCTCTCCAGAGACCCAGAACCCAGTCTCTCCTTTCAGCAGAGAGGGCACCTCAGAAGAAAGTCCTGAGCACAGCAACTGGCAGACAACTCACTGTGAGCCACAGCTCTAAAGCCCAAGCAGACCCCAAAGGCACAGCGACACCAAAGCACACAGCTGCACCTCATGTCCTCCCACGCTCAGTCACGGGGTCCCTTACCCTTGTCCCTTGCCTTCGGTCATAGGTCACTAATTTTCACAGTGGTTTTTATAAAAATCCTAATGTCTCGACATGGTTAGAATGTAGTAAAGACTAGCATTAGTTCATCTCACTTTGGCCTACCTTGATTTCACAAAGCGTCAGTATCCTAAGTCAAAGGACTCATTATAGTACACTGTAGTGACAGTGGAGCCCACCCATTGGCGCTGCAGTCTTTAAACTCCAATTAGCTTTGTATGGAAATCAAATGTGTTCATGGCCTGGCCTCCTGGCACACTGCAGTGTTTTCCCATTGTCTAATGCTGAGATTTGAATATATACAGAAAAAAAGTAATTAACTGGATTCTAAGGGGTTGTTATTATTTTTCTTACTACTAGTAGTATAAAATCACTTTTTGAAGAAACAATCAAACCTGAAAAATTAATGTTTTCATTGGTTTTATACATGGAATTTGATGCGGTATTCATAAGCAGACTTTTGTCAGACCACTGTGTGGTTTTACTATGATAAACAAAAGTGTGTTAATATTTTGCTTGCTTTGTGCTTGAGCCCACTTACTAAGTCCATGCCCAACAGCGGCGTTCTAAGCAAGGCACTGTGCAGGGTGCCGGATAGGTGGAAAGGCGCGCTCCCCGGCTCCCGGTGAACGCTTCCAATGGTCCGCTCAATGGTCGTGGCACACAGACATCTTCCCTACATGCCTTCTTGGGAAGAATGATGGGAAGAGAGGAAGAAGAGGAAAGAAAGGCTTCAGCATGCACAGTCCCGGAGCTGGGAGGCCTGCCCAGCCCAGGCTGGATGAGGCAATTCCTGGTAAGAGCTGCATGTGACCATCAGGTGACATCAATATCCCCAGGCTGAAGTGAGAGAGGAGAAGGAAGTGGCAAACTTAGCATCGTGTTTAATACCTGTCTCTGCCCTATTTGGACCCTAGGAGGGTCTACCTTTCTGGAGACCCGTACTGCCTGACTCGTTTACCACATCAATAAACAATACGGAGTGAAAACCAATGCCTCAATCTGACCAGTTACAATTGAAAAAAGATTGCAAAAAGATGGGATGTGATTATGTACCAAACCCCAAGTCCCAGCTGCTTGCTTTAACATATTTAACATTCACAGTCTGTTCAACAAAAAGCAAAGAAATCTGAGGAGCCACAGCTGAAGTCCAGCGTCTGGCCTGGCACTCCTTCCTGCACCCACCACACACTTCAGGATCACAGATGTCAAAGAATCCTGGCGGCCATACAGATGCGTGTTTCCTAATTCTTAGTATCGTTTAAAACTAAGAATACAGAAAAAAGAGAAAGCACATTTATTATTATTATTAGTAGTAGTAGTAAAATAATACTTGTGTAAAACCACACTCTAGTAGTAGTAGTAGTAGTAATAGTAGTAAAATAATACTTGTGTAAAACCACACTCTTAGACTAAGCATCCATATGCTATTCAAACACCAAGAAGCCACAGGATGGAATTCAAGGAAGTCAAACACGTATAGAGCCTCATCAGCCTCCCGCTGAGCCCACACAGGCTCCTAGGACCAGGTACAGATACTGACCACTCTGCAGCCAAGATGCCACTGTTGACAGGAGAGAGAGTGGACAGACACATGGACTATCCCTGTCCCTGAGGCTTTGGTCAAGAACATGGGGCGCAGTCTCCAATCAATGTTTTCCTCCAGGGGCCCTCCGGGTCCCAGTGTCCATGCTAGTGTCAATCAGACCAGGATTCCAGCTTTCTCTGTCACTCATTAAGGGTTTGACCCTTGCAGCCTTGCCAGGAGAGCCCAGGAACCCATCTGACCCAGGCAGGCTTTCTCTACTGCACACCATATAACATCCAAAAGCATTGTGCGAGGGATCTTTGTCATGTGCTAGCGACTGCCTTCCACCCTGGCCCCGCCCCTGCAGAAGTAAACAAGGTCTTTCTGTGGAGTTTGCTCAGTGTGCTCCCCTTAGCAAGCACTTATTTAATCTGTCACCTATGACCTGCCTGGCATCGAGCTAGCTAGGTACTGCAAAGAACAAGACATGAAAATAAGCTATGGTATTTGTGACCTGCAAAATGTCATCACCTCTGTACACAATAAACACGAAGCCCTGAAAGTTATTAGATTCAACCCTGCTTGTATGTCTCTGTTAGCAAACAGTCTTTCTTCTTGCAGATTATCAAAAGGCTGGAGGGCTTGCTTACTTTCTAGTCGTCACATTTATTGGGATCCAAGAATGGAAATCTGAACTCTGACGCATACAGAGAGTTTGCCATTCATGGGAAGGAGAATCGTCACTAAGGATGGCTACAGGAGAATGAGATTTAGTAAAACCGACTATTTCTGATTTGCTCCAGAATCCAACATAATACTTTAAAAAATTAGCATACAGATTATGTTCAAACACAGCATAATTCTTATACACCTCTCCATGTGATGTATGCCCCATGTTAAACACAGCTTTCAAAGGCCTTCTATTTTCCTGGCAGATTGAGAATTCATGTTCCATGGATTTTAAAGTACCACACAGATTGATCTTTGACAAGACTTAGTGCAAACAAGCTCTTATAAATATAGCCAGAAAGCACAGGAACAGTTTAAGCTATGGATATAAAAGACAGAGAATGAGCTTTATCTCAGTTAATTAATGTGCTAATATATCTGTTACCCCATGCCCTAAAGTTAGAGTGTATTCAGGCATGTTCCACCTCTGGAACCCGGGTGCTTTGCATTTGGAGTTCAGCAGGGTCTGTCGAACAGCCACCTCACAGGAAGCTGGGCCAGCGCCCTGCCACTGCACACAAACCCAGAGTGGGGATCTGAGCTTCCCAGCATACAAAAGGTCACTGCTGGCACAGGCAAGAAGAATGGCCTTCTCCAAAATGCAAAAGCTCTCCCCAGATTTGTCTGCTGTCACATAAGAGAACATGGCCCAGGCCAGAAGGGGCATTCCAGCCACTGCTGTCCTCCTTCTTCAAGGACGCCATAATACAGGAGTTATATCTAGAATTGTCTGGGTAGATGAGCGCGAGCATGAGTCGCAGGGTAAACTGAGTCCCCAGCCATCCAGCCCACAGGGATGGTGACCCTCTGGGAAAGATGGGCACGGGCATCCTTGCTGAGCTCAGGGATTCCTGCACCATTCAAAACAGAGCTAGTCCTAAACCTAACTATCAGCTGTTATATTTTATAACAATGAACACTGAAATGTTATACAAGTGATGCTCTTAAAAGATTTTCAGGACTGGAGAGATGACCACATGGGGGCTCATAACCATCTGTAACGGGATCTGATGCCCTCCTCTGGTGTGTCTGAAGATAGCAACAGTGTAATCACATACATGAACTAAATAAATAAATCTTAAAAAAAAAAAAAAGATTTTAAACAGGTGTCTAAAGGTGTTAAATGAGACTCTACTACTTTCTCAGAACTAATTTTTCCCACAGGATAATGTCAATTACTTTTGTTTTGTTTCTAAGAATCTCTATGGGCACATAATTTTATTAAGAAATCCATTTTAAAGTTCACTTTAGACAGATGTATCTTATCTCTTCACATCCTATCTGTCATCAATTCTTGGTAGATTCTGCTCACAGACCCTCAAGTGTGGTACTAGTGAGAGAAGCAGAGTCGACAAGGTCCAGCCAAGCCCTCAGGCGGCCAGTCAATCTGAACTATAGAGATCCTGGCTCACTACTTTCAGTAAATTGTTTGTTTGGATTATTGACCTACAAATTCATTGAGTATGGAATTTTGACAATATTTATAAAGCAAATATAGTAAATTATACTGAGCGCTTTAATGTACAAAAATGTACAAATTAATCTAGAAAGAGAGAGAGAGAGAGAGAGAGAGAGAGAGAGAGAGAAAGAAAGAAAGAAAGAAAGAAAGAAAGAAAGAAAGAAAGAAAGAAAGAAAGAAAGAAAGAAAGAAAACCATTATTACTCCCCATTGACAGCCAGACCCTGAGGCAACAAAAGAGCAATTAACTATTCTAGACCTATGGTCTGCAAATGTCAGGCAACATTTGGGTTTGTTTGTTTGTTTGTGTTTTGTTTTGTTTCTTGGTTTTATAGGAAGTATCATTACAAAAACTTTCTGAAGTTACTATGAGACTATGGCCTTTGACACAAACGTACACAAAGTTGCAAGCCTTTAAACTCATTCTTAAAACAACAAACATTTCATACAATAAATGCCAATTTAAAAGAAATAAACATCCTGACTGGAAACAGATACTTTAAAGAAGATTTGTCAATGAGACATTTTTACAAGCCATGACTTCCTTAAAAATGTGTATTGTCATGATTGCTATTCTGGGACTGGTACCTTTTTAGAACAATGTAGCGGAACTCTTCCTATTCCACACTGATATAGCAGAAAGTACCACAAGAGTCATTAAAACTAGATCCAAAATTTATCTTTAAATCTTTTCTTTTTTTTTTTTTTAAATCTCCCCACACTCCTCAGAGACACAGTCCCATTATATAGCTCAGGCTGCCATGAAATACTACGTAGCCCAGGCTGGCCTCAAACTCACAGAGATCCACCTGATTCTTATCTTCTGAGCACAGGGATGAAAGGTATGTGACACTAAGCCCAGATTTTTAAGTATCTAAAGAGAAATCATATATAGTTCTGGGTGGCTTTGTACAAAAATAGCTAATTTGCTATTAAGTTTTGTCTTAAGTATCCCTCCACAAGGCTTACACTGGCAATCCACCCCTAATGGCCACAGTAAGGTGGTAGAAGCTGGCCCTTTGGGGAGTAATTAGATAGTCAGCTTTAAAGAGAGCCCTTTTAAATGAGACTTCAGCCCCAGCTGGTCCCCTCTCTTCCAGGTGAGAGCACAGGCAGAAAGCAGGGTGTGAACTAGGAACCAGGCCCTACAGCACCTTTGTCTTGGACTACCACACTGTAAGAATAAATGTGTGCGGTTTATCAGCCACTCCACCCGTGACGTTTTCCACATACAAACAAAGTGGAAAAAAGATGATAATGACCCTGCTCGGGTACATTCTGATGAGCTGGTTAGGAAACCACACATGCCACTGTCATATCTAGCCCACCCTTCCTCAGCAAACAATCGCCTATACCATCCAGGTGAGGGCAGGCCGCCCCCACCCTCCTCAGCCCAGCTTGCATCCATGTAAAGGGGCCCCCAGCACTAAGTCTTCCAGCCAACACCACCCTCCCAGGTGTAGCTCCAGGACCTCCCCTGGCCCTCTGCCTGCCACAAGCACTTCTTGCAGAGACTCTTCTGGCTGCCTTAGTGTGCGGGCTTTGGTGTCCAACGAGGTAAGCACCTTTGCTACTTTCCAGGAGCTCCAGGAATGCCACAGACAGCAGTGTCAACTGTTGACATCTGGGGCTGAAGGTGAAGGAAGCTCCCCAGTGGACACTCCAGCACACACTCCACAAGGTCCACAGTTACAGGAGCACTTACAGAGCACTTACAGAGGAAGTGCTGGCCGCCAGCGGGAAGGACAGGCAGTCTGCCTCGCACGCCCTTTGTCGGGGCCAAAAGCATGGTGAGCGCTCAGAGCAAGAAAAGGAAAGGAGTGTGTCAATGGGCCACTTACACACACACACACACACACACACACACACACACACACACAGAGAGAGAGAGAGAGAGAGAGAGAGAGAGAGAGAGAGAGAGAGAGAGAGAGAACCACATATTACTAGAGGGAAATATCTCTGAAACAAACAACATTTTAACAACTCATGTTATCCTGTGCGAGCTATGTTGTGTGGGTCAGCGACATTACAGGGCAGACTGTGATCACAAGGAATTTTAGGATGTCTGCATGGAGAACAAAGTATATTAAGTCATATTTAAATGAACTTTAAACTTCCAAGACACTCATAGAAGAGACTGCATTTTCTATTTCGGTGAACAATCAAAGCCACTCAGAAAATACCAGAATATAGACGACTCTTTGAGGCTGTTGATTACATTTAATGTCTGTAAAAATTCTGTTTATTGGATTTGTCACCCACAGTTGTATACATACATATTAACAGAAGTTAATACAGAAGTCTATACAGAGCAGGAGAAATCATGAATCAGACCTCAAGGTAGACGAAGCCAAACTTTTAACTTTATGACTTTATGAACTTAACACGTGTAACCTACAGAGATATCTGCAGGAAGAGAGCAAGTTCAAGCTCACATCCAGAGTCATTCCCTCCTAAAAACAAAATGGCAGTACAGCTTGTCTTGTTGCCTGCTCTGTTTGTTCTTATAACGAGCTCCCGAGAACAGGAACAACAGCAACAGAACGTTGGAAGCCATAGACAGGACAGACAGTAACTAACCAACTGGGCTGCTGACGAGCGCTGCCGCCCTGCATGCGGCACACCAGGAAGGCTGCAGACCTGGAGGCCGAGGACCCGATCCAGGCCAGGGCACGGCGGTGGCTGGTGGCACAGATGCCAGGGGCTGCAAACGAACGGGAAGTAGAGCCTAACCATGAAGGAAAGAAGAACGACTGACCAGGAAAACCCTCTCCCACGAAGTCCAGCTCGCCCTCCTTTATCCCGGAAGAAGTCAGTTTTACTCCCTGAAAGATGGCTAAGCAGAGAGGCCCCAGAACTACTGCTGTAAGTAATCCACCAGCAGCAGCTGCGGAACGCCGAGGTTCTCCTTGTTAAGGGCATGCCAGCACCCTCTTCCTGGGGTTACTATCAGGCGGAGCAACAGAACAGAGATAAAGTTGAACTTGGGTGGGACCAACTTCCATTCCCTCATCACATACTCAGGAAGCAATGCCAGCAGTCCAGTCTCTCCTCAGAAACTCAGACAACCAGAGATTTCTTGGTAGCTCAAGAAAGCATCTCACTTAAAATAGAATAAAAAAAAATGAAAAGAGATAAACTAGAAGAAAATGAAACTGTAAAACAGAGCACAGTCAATTATGTTTCAGAGAAAAAAAGGTTTTCTGAAATATGAACAGGATTGTATTAAAACAAAGCAACAAAGAAATTAAGGATATGAAAGGGAAGATTGAGAAGATGAAAAAGAGCTTTTGTAAATTAAATATATAATGCTGGAACTGAGAGTCATCTAGAAAGGAAAACCAAGAGAAGAAAAACTGGAAAACAGTAGAAAGATAGCCCTAAGCCCCAAACTGGAAGCGACATCTACGTAGAAGGTGAGGCTGAAGGGTTCTGGCCCTCACTCGGGCCACACGGGCAGCACACTGAGTGGCCGTCCTGACAAGAACAACAAGGGAATGGCCACAAAATATGGAATGATGGAGGGTAAAGGTAACGTGGGAGATGAGAGAGTCCCAGGGTGTTTGTGTGACTCAGTGCCAGACTGAGATGAAACTGAAGGACACCAGAGAATAAGGAGCACAACATGAGAGGGGATGGGGGAGGAAGGCGCGGCGGTGGCACGGAGAAATGGCAACACCAGAATGGCTTTAGATTCCATGACCACACACAGAATGCTGACATGGTGGTACACACTTTTAATGCCAGCCCTTGGGTGGCAGAGGCCAATCTAATCCTGCTGCAAAACATATTCCAGGTCAGCCGTAGCTAGACAGTGAATTCCTGTATCTAAAAATGTAAATGTGTGTGTCAACTAGCTTCAGAATAATATATGTGCATACATGTGCATATACACATATATGTACACACACATGCACACATGTTCATGGAACATGACTTCCAAAATTCTCTTCCCAGCCAGTCTGTAAGTTGAATATGAAGGTAAAATAAAGATAATTCTTCAACATGCAAGACCTTGGATTTACTTCTCTGTCCCATTTCCAAGGTATCCACTAGAAGATATATAGGGTTTTCCTCGAGATATACAGAGTTCCCAGAAACGAGGGGCCAGAAAGAGCTAGAAGAGAGGCCCATGGAACATAATGATAGCTGGACCAACAGACCCCAGCAGCTGCACAGGACACTTGTGGAGTGGTACTATCTGCAGACTGAAGGAAATGCAGGCCAGCCATTTTCTACTGAGAAACAAAAAGCCATGTGGGGGGAAAATAATAATCTGCTATTGCTTGTTTCCGATTCTTCTACCCAGTCTTACCACAGTCGATGTGTAGAGAGAACCAGAAGAGGAAGGCCTCAGCTGAGAAGGGGCGCTAAGCTGCTGTCACCCAGAGGGCAAAGCAACACAGAGCATCTAAGGTGAAGGCAACAGAACAAGGTGTGCCTCAAACATGGAAGAAACTTACCAGAAGAATCAGCTAGAGGGTTAAAGGGCCGAGGGAGCGGGGGCAGTGATTACTATCTCTGATGGTTCCAGCACATGTCTTAGTCGGGGTTTCTACAGCTGAGATGAAACACCATGACCAAAAAACAAGTTGGGGAGCACAGGGTTTACAGCTTATACTTCCACACTGCTGTTCATCACTGAAAGAAGTCAGGACAGGAACTCACACAGGGCAGGCATCTGGAGGCAGCAGCCAATGCAGAGGCCCTGCTTACTGGCTTGCTTCCCCTGGCTTGCTCAGCTTGTTTTCTTACAGAACCCAGGACCACCAGACCAGGTACAGACCCACCCACAATACACTGCACCCCTTACCATTAATCGCTAAATACAAAAATATCATAAAGGCCCACCTTTAGCCAGACTATGTGAGAAAAAGGAGCCATCTCAATAGGTTCCTCTGCTCCGCCTACTCTAGCTGATGTCAGGCTAGCATAAACTAGCCATAAACAGGCCCACAGACCTCGCTGATCTTTTCACACATCACCTTGGTATAAATAAAAACTTTTCAAAATCATGATAAAACAGATTCTGAATGGCTACAGGAAAGTCAGACCAGGGTCATAGGCCAAGTGGCACAGCGCCTCTCTTATATACTGCCATCACTGAGACCAGGCTCAGAGCCCCAGGGAAGCAGGGAAGACTGAGGGCTAGCTAATGTTCACAGTGTGAGTCTGAAAAACAAGGTAACAATTTATCAGAGCACATACTCTCCCTTTCCCCCTCAGAGGCCTGAGAGATTACTCATTTTCAGAATACAAAGAAGTTGGAAACTACAATTCCCACTGTACCTTGCAAGTCTATCCAATTACTTAAAGCAAAGAAGGCTGCTATGAGGATCTGCTGGTTTATAAGGCATATTCAGTGACTGTCTTGTTTAGTTGTAATTTTTCATTCTCACTTGAAGATGGAAAAAAATAAATAAAACAAATCACCTGTGAGTGTTGAACAGTCCTCTAGTTACTTAAAGAACCATTTAGAGAAACACTAATGGCAGACTACTGGGTCCAAGGGCTAGGCAACCCTCCTCCTCCCCACCCGACCTGCGATTCTACAGTGGAGTCCACCAAGGCTCTGAGGTTACCATGCCAAAGGACTGCTTGAGACATAAACAGAGACACACACCGCACATCACATACATCATACATACATACCATACACATACACACCTCACACACACACTACATACTCTCCACACACATCATATACACATAGCAAACACACACATATGCAACACACATATTACCACACACACATATACACACAACACACACACATCATATATGTATACTATATACACACCCCCACACACATATACACACCACACACACACACACACACACACACAGAGCACACACAAACTGCATCATTAAAAAGTACCCAAAAAAACCCCAATGTCCTATCTACCATGAATGGTTGGAAGAAGCTCTATGTTAAGAAACTGCAATCCTTTAGAATACAGAACAGGATTACTTGTGGATTCTCTTCAGTAACTCAGCCCCGCCCCACCGCTGCCAGGACCTACCTTCTTCCCCAAAGGCAAAGGTTCCAGCTGCGAGGCTTTCCGGCCTCCCAGATGGAGTCCTGTAAGAGCTCTAAGACTGCTCAGACAGGGGCTGCCCAAACAGACCTGAGGCTGGGCTGACATAGGGGCAGGGGCAGCAGCCGGTGCGGCCAGCCCCTCGCTCTGCCGTACTTCAGGGCAGCATTTAAAGCCACCCTGCCCTGGTCCTGACTACCCACCAGTCAAGACACGCCCACAAAGGTTGTTCTGGTCCTTGTGTGCACACAGTGCTTATATTCAGAGCAGGCAGTCTCCAGACTCCACACTCTTTCCGTTTAGTCAAAGCCGGTCGCTCTGAGTACTATCTTCAAGCATTCTTAGGTGGTTCCAGGACCCCTACTGGAGGCAGCAAAACCTTTAAGAGGTAAGACCTTGCGGAAGAAGTTAGGCATGGGGGTGAGTCTGAAAGGAGCGGTCGGATCTCAACTGTCCTTACCCCCACCTCTTCCCTCCTTGGCCTCTGTGACCTGAGCATGTTCCTGGATCACAAAAGTGACAGGATAAGCATAGGGTTCTCCTGGCCTGCCTCTTCTCCAGCGTTAACTCCCATGCAGTACCACCACGCCCATGCCAGGACCAGGCCGCTCTTCCTGCCCACCTTGGTCTTCAGACTTGTTTCTCTAAAACTCAGCTCACCATCTATATTAGGCCTTCTTCCACACATCTGTGGCCTCAGCAGACAACTCTGCAGGAAGGAGGCGGAGATCAGAATCTAGCACTCTGAGAGCGCAGCCCAAGAAGGGGTGCGGGTGTCCCCACAGAACAGGCACTCGGTGTGCATTTTCAAGGAACAGCCTACACAGCAGTCCTCGCCACCTTCCCCATCCCCCTCCCTACAACGTCACCCCCTGGCTTTTGCTCTCTGATCAGTGCAAACGTCCTTCCCAGCACTTCCTCCAGGGTTGCAAAGGAGCGTCCGCTGTGGCTCTCCACAGTTTACACAGCTCCAGGACCCACTCAAGACCAGCCAGAAGATTCCTCAGGAGAAAATTCCTCATGGACACTTACTTGCTAACACTACCCAGTTCATTCTGGAGAAGGCAGGGAGCAGAGCCATGAGCCACACAGCGGCTGAGGCGCCACACTCCCCGAGCCTTGCCCAGCTGCCCACTTCATTGCTGGTTGGCTCCACCTTCAATCTTCTCTTCCCTGAACTGTGTTGACAGTCTTCTAGGTGATCCCGTCACACACAAGAAAACAAGTTTGCAAGAGCCTCTGGGCCATACCTGCCCCTGGGTAGGGTAGCAGCTCCTTCCACAATGCCCCTTATTGTCAGCCTCCCAGCTGCGTGTCAGCTCAGGCCCCGCCCTCCACTTGCTTCAAGCCTCCTTGTCTGGTCCTTTCTCTAGACTCAGCAATGACCTTGGAAAATACAGATGTCGCAGCTATTTCCCTACTAAAAAAACCAAACAACTTAGTGGGTAAACGCACCAGCTACTAAACCCAGCAACCACCGACCTGAGTTTCAGCCCAAGACCCACACAGGAGAAGGAAGGAATTAACTCCCACTAGCTGTCCTTACACACACACACACACACACACACACACACACACATAGCACACTCATGCCCATACACATATACACATGCACATGACATACACACATACATTATTTTTCATTGAAAATTAGTCAGAGAGGGTGTCAAGGGTGTCTTCCTACACAGGACAGCATGAGGATCCTTCAGGAACAGACTAAGGGCATTAGCATTTGCATAAACTATCTCCAGACTTCTTTTCTAATCCAAACACACCATATTCTCCAGGGATTCTTCATCAACACACAACATACATAAATGCTACAAAACAGTGTGCAGAGCATGTCCTCTATAAAGATAATGCCTGCCCCTTAAATACAGCACACTCTTCTCTCTCTCTCTCTCTCTCTCTCTCTCTCTCTCTCTCTCTCTCTCTCTCTCTCTCTCTCATTCTGTTTATCCATCATCTACTGCTGTGATTTGCTGAGTGTTTTTGCAACCATGTGTGACAGATTTGGTTAGCAGACCTACTACTGCTCACTGCTGAGACCTTCAAGGGGAAGAAGCTATGGGAGAGGACACACTGAAATGGACAATGGCCCCTCTCTTTCTTTTTCTATCTCTCTCTCTCTCTCTCAGACACATACACACACACACACACACACACATACACACACACAGACAGACAGACAGACAGACAGACAGACATGAAGAGACATAGATGCACACACTGACTTTCATACACACAGAGACTTACACACATGCACACACAGGATTCCTGGCGACCGCGGCATGAGCGGTTTCCTGTACCATGTGGCCCATGACGTACACTGCCTTGCCACAGGCCTAAAACAATAAGCCAATCTACCATGACAGGAACCAGCAAGGCTGTGAGCCAGCATGGGCCTCCCCTCTTTTAAATGCTTCCTACAGCGATGGAAGGCAGGCATGCCACCGCCCCACAGGTCCCAGGGCGGAGCACTCGACCTTCTGTGGAGCAGGGTATCCCTCAATGGATGCCCTGGCTCGCAGGCTCTGGTGTCCTGGCAGCAGCACAGCTCTCCCGACCTGGCTTTTCTCTAAGTCTCTGTTAGGTTGTAGATGCTAGCTGTACAGGATGCAAGTAACTGTCACAAAACTTTGAGAGATCAGAAGCTTTTTCCAGAAGGATCTACTTCCTCAGGCTGGAAATGAAGTGCCAGGGAAGATTTCTGTTTATAAGATCCCCTAAGATAAAAGTCTGGAATATTCTCCTCGGTTGCCAATCATCTACATCTTAACTAAACATGGTGGCCTGTCCTGAGACCTCCGGTGTACAGAGAGAAGCAGAACTTTGCAGACTCAACACTCAGACCCTTTATTCTCTGTAACAACCCAAGGCTGGGCGCTCTGCAGTGGTGTGGTGCCTGTTAGACACCGCTGTACGGGAGAATCAGGCTCCTGCCGAGGGCTGCAGCGAGCCTGTCCTGTCGGGACACCTCTACCTTTCCACTGGCATAAGCTCCACCTTCAAATGGTGTCTCCCTCCTGACTACTGGAACTTATTGACAGTTGACACTAGCAGGCTCCGTGATACATCATGCATCACACATCACATCCAAATCCAATGTGCCCGTTCGTCTCCATCAAAATCAAACAGATCAATGTTTAGAGCTCAAAAAATAGAACATTAAAAAATTAATTCTGCAAGGGATCCAGAGTCCTTCCAACAGTACATGTGATAAATCCTGAACATCAGACAAAACTGGAAAGAACTACCGAATCATTAATCTATATTGCAACAACTTTAGAAAATGAAATCTGAGCAGAGCTCAGAGTTTCAGAAGGCAAATGCTGCTTAGGAGAATCCATACATAAAATCATACATAAAAGATAGGTGCTGTCTCCGTCCTCCTCCTTCCTCCCTACCCTTCCTCCCCTTCCCTCAGAGACCAAATGGCTGAGCAACCCCTGCTGCGGTGATGTGAGCAGATGAGAGAGTGAGGGTCTGAATGAAAACATGGACACGACCGCGTCCCACCTTAGTGTTCTGCCCTCTCTGAACTGCAGGGAGCAGATGGTAACTTCAGGCGCACGGATCCGGGTTTGGAAGGACGGCTCGAGCGCACATGCGAAGCTAGCACGTGCTCTGCAGCCTCCAGGTTTAATCTGGAAATGCTTCAGTTTCGTTTACCACAGAGAAGCTGCTGGGAAGCACTGCAGACTAGCAAATGCTGCTGTGAATTATAAAATAATTACATTTTTAACAGTTCCCTTTGCACATTTACACCACAGAATGCCAGTAAACACTGAACATTCAAAAAGAGAACCAAAGCCTGTAAGCCTTCTGCACGCCCCTGAAGCAGGGATGCTAGCATCCGGGAAGCAGCCTTCTCTCCACTCTGACTCCTGCATCCCTAGAGTGGCGGGAGGCTGTGCAGGGCACTCAACAGAGTCTCCCCACACCATTTAAAGCAGATGCTTACAGGGTAACAATTGGGAGACGCCAGGCATGTGGCTTCCTTGCACCCCAAGGGCTCACCGATGACTACCAGGCCTGTGGCCGAGGGCTCCGTGCCCCTCACCTCAGCACACACCAGTAGCACAGCAGCAGCAGCAAGCAGGGGCCAGAGCCTCCCTCTCCAGCTCCACGAGAATCTTCAACTCAAACAGAACTTCAGAAACACCCTCCATCCCTGGAACACCCTCTATCCCTGGGACACCCTCTATCCCTGGGACACTCTCCATCCCTGGGACACCCTCCATCCCTGGGACACCCTCCATCCCTGGGACACCCTCCATCCCTGGGACACCCTCCATCCCTGGGACACCCTCCATCCCTGGGACACCCTCCATCCCTGGGACACCCTCCATCCCTGGGACACCCTCCATCCCTGGGACACCCTCCATCCCTGGGACACCCTCCATCCCTGGAACATTAGCCTGGGAACGCCAACAAAGGATAGCATGTCAACCAGAAATGGCAGAGGTTGCTGTAGTCCCAAGGTCATCCTTGGCCACAGAGTAAGTCTGAGGCTAGCCTGCAACACATGAGACCCTTTGTGACAGAGTGCAAGGAGTGGGGCCGGCAGTGGGGCCAGTAAGATGGCTCCAAGGAACCCCATGCTACAAGGATGAACCTGGGCACAGCAGAGCTTCTGCATCTAGCCACTGCCCTGCCCTACCTACCCAGGAAGCCCATGTCTGGTGTCTGAGATCAATGGTAAGGGAACAGGCTCTGACACTCTCAAAAACCATAGGACAGCACTGATGTGTTACCAGAAAGCTGAATTCCCCTTAGGCCAAGCCTCAGTTTCCACATCTAGAAAATGGTGGTGTTCCCAATACCCAAACACAGCTTTCTAGAAGATTCAACTTAGATTACTGACTTAAAGCACAGAAATCACAAAATCCTTGCTGTTCAAGTGGCATCGGCCATTCCCTTTGCCGATTTCTCCTTACATCTTGTTTAACAAAATACGACTGACACACTCTGCAGTAAAGTGAGGACAATGAGGTCCACTATCCACGTACACTGACGCACTGGGCGTTGTATGTATTGATACAATACAATAAACAGGCAATGGCACACATACCACAAACACACATTACAAAAGCAATGAGACAGATACACATGTTCTTAAGAGACCAGGACGGAGCACTGGATGCTGGGCAGGCAGAGCAGGACTGTGGCTAAGGTAACAGGGCCTGCAGCCGTGCAGGTGTGCTTGGGAAGGCCATTCCCTCTCCTCCCGTTATCTGTCTGTAAAGGGGGAAGCTGAATGGGTCACTGCAGGTAACCGTGGTGGTGATGGCTGTGAGGGGGTGAATTCAGATTACTCTCATCAAGGGAACCTGAAATGCAGGCAGTGTGATCCTCACAGACACTGTGTGAGCAGTCTCAGGCATTGGCAGAGTTGTGTTTTTCGCTGACAACCAGTTTTCACAGGAACATGGCCTGGAGTAACGGGTGGAACTGTGCTATAGGTGTGTACTTCATACATGTGGGTGCTGTTCTAAGAATACAGCACACTGGCCACACCACAACCCTACAGCGACCTGGGGACCAGAACACCTCCAGAGCTCACTGTCCAAGCAGCCCTCCACAGCCAGGCCACGTGGGCACTGCTATTGTTATGTTGTATGACAACAGCAGGCATATACACAACTCAATCTGTCACCCTACTCTGCCATCAAAAGGAGACAGCCAGCTAGTTCCTCTACCACAGCTAACTCCTGTGAAGCAATGGATGCCATGTTCCCCTCTCTACCTGTGATCTTAGGCAGGTCATGTCAGAGGTGGGGTTCATTCAAGTCCCTGAAGTGGTCTGAGGAAAGCAACACGTCACTGCTTTAACCACTCTTCACACAGTTACTAAACTTCTCAGCTTGTCAGTACCATTTCACCTTAAGAATATGATTCTTTTACAACTTGTACCAGAAACTCTGCCCCAAAACATGGAATTTTGCTAAAACTAACAAAGCTAACAATAAAGTGAACACACATCCCACCATCATGGAGAAGACATGACAGTGAGCAGGTCCTGCTGAGCTCCACATGCAGCCTAGCCCAGCACATCTCCAGCGACATGCTGCACCCTGAAGACCGTGAGCCTGTGCCTGCTTAAACGGAACAGCAGTTCTGCAGCCGAGACCCGTCCTGTGGGGCAAAGCTTGATCACCTCAAGCTTTGAAAACATCAAAAATAATCCACACACTTATACAATACTAGAAAGTTTTCTCATGAAAGAGGATACGATTCACAATTTGAAAGGTACCTTTTGATTTCTTCATGTTAACTTACACACTATCATGACATTATCACAACTTACGTTGGGCCTTTAATACAGCAAACAGCATTATATAAAAATATTCACCCTGAACTTATCACAGATATATAATAATGTAATATAGACAAAAATTATCTAGAAACGTATAAAAATTTAACAAGATAACACAACCATGTAAGAGCCCATCCATGTTACAGCCTAACACATCTGGTCATTTACTCTGATGGCCACATTGCCTAGAGTAATTTACGGTGGTAACAGCCAAGAATAAGCTTCAACATTTTACAAAAGAACTCTCCATTTAATAAAACTTCCCTGAGCATTTACTGTCTGCACTGCACTCTATCTAATATCCCGACCCAGCCAACGGGCTGTAGTGGCGCGTTAGCGGATATCCAGAGGCAGATAGACGGTCCACAGTGACTGGACTGCCAGGGTTGGAATGGGTTCGCCTCATTCCCGCATATCAACAGGACTCCAGGCATGGGGCTAGAGGAACAGTGACAGCAGGGACCCATGCTCCCACTCCCACATTAGCCGATGCTTCCTAAGCCGCCTCAACAGAGTCTTAATTTTCTTCATTCAAAAAGAGATCCTCAAGGAAAAGTCAATAATTACACACAGAGAAAGAGAAGGATGAAGGGGGGGGAGGGAAGAAGAGAGGGGGAGGAAAGGAGAGAGGGAGGGGAAGGGAGGGGGAGAGAGGGAGAGAGAGGGAGGGAGGGAGGGAGGGAGAGAGAGAGAGAGAGAGAGAGAGAGAGAGAGAGAGAGAGAGAACGAACTCCTGCTCCCAGCCCATTTAGGCGGCACAGTACGGTGTGCCCTGCGTGTCCTGCCTAAGGAGAAGAAGGAAATGAGCACTAGCCAGCTAGCTTTGGCTTACAGCACACACTGTTAGCATCACAACTCACAACTAACGTACAGACAGATTTTGTAAAAATATTTATCACTTGCCACACTCAAATCCAGCTTTTCCATGAGCTATAACATTACTCACAAGTATCATCTCATTTAACCCTCTCAGAACCTACTGAGGCTATCAGTGCTCTCCAGTTCACCTTGCAGAATCTGTCTCTGAGGTACAGTTATGTCTGAAGGTTCAAAAGGACAAGGCAAAGGTATGCGTCATAAATGAGACCGGGAAACTCAAGTGTGCTCACCGGTCAACAGTCAGACATTTCCACAATTGCACCATAAACAGCTAAAGTAGAAGATGGACTGTGAGCTCTGGCAGCTTCCAGTAATACAGCTCACCAAAGTTCTGGGCTTCCTCTCAAAACTACGTGTTCAATAAACACCCTTCCTCATTGACAAAAACAAGGGGGGAAGAAATGCTAAGTATTAAAAAGAAAAAGATGGTCTAGGTGCAGCCTTGAACCTGGTGAGTGATTATAAGCTGCAAAATCTAAAATGGCATAGCTCAGGGACATGGGAAAACAGAACACAAGTCACTGGTTATTAACAGGGCCAGAGTGGAGTGCTCTAATTAAATCATAATTTAGTCTTCCACATTATCTTGAGTTAGTCTCGACATGTTTCCTTGTGGTCAGCTGCAGAAAAATATATACTACTGGTAAACGTCGGGATGGGGGGGGTGTCAATTACATCCTCTGGTTGGGATAGAAGTGTAGTCGTAGAAGGCTTACTCTTATGAAAATGCTGTATTAATGGAGGCCTAATTCACTGGCTCTTAATCACTTGAGTTAAAAGAGCCTTAAAAACAGAAACTAGATTTAGGAAGGCTTCTGCAATTCAAGCACAACATTCTGATTCAAAGTCCCTATTTGTTTATCAGTCTGACCAATTAGGAAGAAAACACAGACTTATGAAACCGAAACCACCTGTTTTCTACCCAGCCTAGCACAGAGATAACCACGCCAGAACACCCCTAAGCCTGCGAGGCCACTTGGAGGCACACGCCATCCACAGGGATCCGTTCTCCACCAGGCAGCTCTGCTAAAGGCTGTCTAGTTGGTTATCTTCAAGCCTAGAATCTTTTAAGAAGCCAATTAGCCCCACACAGGCTCTGGCTGCTCCATGATTTCTGTTTTCTGTATGAGACATTCAGCCAATAAATATCCAAAGTCAGTAGCTGGGCCAGTGTTGTTTACTGTGCCTACTCATCTGAATGCAAAGGAAATAATTTTAACAATCTTACAAAACTCCACATTACATTATGCAGGCATGGTTCAAATCCACTCAACACCCTACAGCTCTAAATTATCTTAAGAGCTACAATGTCAAAGACAAGCCAGTCTGAAATCGCGAAATAGTTGGACAGCTCCAAAGGGAGCTCTTAAAGTCTGACCCAGAGCCTCAGCCAGTCTGATTCACCACCGAAGGGGGGAAGGCTCAGGGACGTTCTTTTACAATGTTGTTTTTGTTGTAATTTCCCAAATATACAATTAAAGATAGTTGTGTCAGAAGCCAAGAGTGGCTAGTGGCTGCAAAGGAACACCAATGTGCACACGGAACCCTACAAGCACAGGTGTCATCCGTTCACTAGCACAGGTGTCATCCGTTCTCACAGTGAGCTCTAGATTGTAGGTCCCGGCTTCCTGACTGCCACAGGCAGCCCCCAGAGCAGAGTCAGTGGGGACGCTCGGACACACAGGCCCCATGAGACTGTCTCTTCTCGTTACTGGCTTCTTGGCCCCATAAGTGGTTTGTTGACACCAGCGGTGTGCCTGCGCCTATTCTACCACAGCACTACACACTATGAGCACACAGACACACATAAGGCAGAGCCCGGTCCTGTTCAGGAGCACAGTTCTGAAGCTTTGTTCAGTGCCTAAACAATGGGAGGGTTTCAGAAGAGCTTTTGTGCCTTGTTACTCTTTTATATTATATAGGCATTTTACAGAAGCAAAAATAAATAAATAAATAAATAAATAAATAAATAAATAATTTAGCACATGTCCTATCTAAAGAAAAACTTAAGATACTGTCCTCTCAACTTTGAAAGTAAACATGGTTTCAAAGAGGGATGATGAATGAGCCTGGGCCCTGACTTTTAAAAGGTCATCCTGGTAAATGTTAAAGTTTCTACTCCAGGGAAAAATTATGAAATAGACCCAGGCTACTAAGTCCTTCCAGACCAATGTGAAGCCTTGCGTGCATGTGTGCGTGCATGTGTGCGTGCGTGCGTGTGTGTGTGTGTGTGTGTGTGTGTGTGTGTGTATATGTGTGTGTGCATGTGTGTGCGTGCATGTGTGCATGCATGCATGTGTGCGTGCGTGCAGTCCACCCCACCTCTGAAGTCACACCAGCCACAGCGGAAGCCGCTCCACAGACATTTCTGTACTTTTTTATTTTGCTTTAGTTTTTTGTTGGTGGTGGCTCTTGTTTTTCAAGATGGTTTCTCTGTGTAGCCCTGGCTGTCATGGAACTTACTTTGTAGACCAGGCTGGCCTTGAACTCAGAGAGGAGCCTGCCTCTGCCTCCTGAGTGCTGGGCTCAGAGGTGCACACCGGCATGCCTGGCTTTCGCTCTGGGTTTTATATGCTGGTGACAGCTCTGGCCGTGTACTCTCTCCACAATGCTCGACACTGATCTGCTCCACCCCAAAAGTTACTGAGCTCTTAGGTTTACTGTAAGTGAATGATGTTGCATTCCCACTTACTACTGGCCACATTACTTCATGAGCGTCCCTGGCACGTGCCCAGCCACAGCAGGCAGAACTCCTCTCTTACCCCTCTGAGCTTTCGCCCTTTCCCGAGTGCGCCAATTACTGACCAGCGGGCATCACCTACTTTCTGGACTTAAAGCACTTTTAATGTTCACTGTGGATCCAAGAGCAGGTCAGGAATGCCCTGTAAGGAGTTTAAGATTTACAGTCAACAGCACAGATTACAAAACAGAGCACAGGGGCTGTGTTTATAGTCTATGAATTGGGCATTACAAACTACAGGTAAAATTTAAGCTGCCTGAGTGAAGGCAGACAGGTCAAAGGCAAAAAGGAAAACATGAACCCACAAAAGATAGTCCACTCCCAAGCAAAGCGGTCCCAGGAAGCCCCCTCATGAGGCCAGGAAAGAACCCTTTAACAGCAGCAGGAGGGCGGAAGCCCCAGCCTTCCATTTTGATTGTTTTCTGATCGCGGCTAGGTGGCCCTCTCTTCACGGAAGAGCTTGTGATCCTTAAGGCTGCGACACCCCCTAAAGCAGCAGCGAAGTCAGGCATGTGCTGGACTGACCATGGCCAGTCACGCGGAGGCCCACCGTGCTGCTACCCGGAAGAGGAGAGGAGAGGAGCACACAGCAGGCAGCAGGCAGCAGGTGCATTAGCCAGGTAGGAAACCACAGCACAGGGAGGGGCACGGCACTGTGCTGTGGTATTCACAGCTACACACACACACACACACACACACACACACACACACACACACACACTTTATCTCTGAAAAATGGGGTCTTTTGCATTAAGCAGTTCCATTCTTACATATTTAACAAGACTACTTTAAAACTGGGGGGGAAGACAAGGGCACAGGTGTCCTCCATCCCCAGCACATGTAGAGTTTGAGGCTCTCACCACCCATGCGGTCTATTCCAAAGCGACACCACCATACAACACGCCTTCCAAGGGCTCTGAGCAGAGCCTCAGCAAACCCCTGGACATGAGTTCCCATCTTAATGCATTCCACCCTACAAACTAAGAGATCCCAACCCTGACCCACAAAGCCTCTATGCTTAGCAGCAGATCCAGAGGAAGAAAAGCATCCAGATGTTGTTCATGTACAGTGCAAAATAAGAGTGCTAGAGTCCAAGATCGCCCAGGGAGCTCTGGTAAAAGCACAGCAGTCTACATGGCCAGGCAAACGCCCGGCTATACTGTGGTAAAAGCACAGCAGTCCACACTGGCCAGGCAAACACTCGACTATACTGTGGTAAAAGCACAGCAGTCCACACTGGCCAGGCAAATGCCCGGCTATACTGTGGTAAAAGCACAGCAGTCCACATGGCCAGGCAAACGCCTGGCTATACTGTGGTAAAAGCACAGCAGTCTACATGGCCAGGCAAACGCCCGGCTATACTGTGGTAAAAGTACAGCAGTCCACGCTGGCCAGGCAAATGCCCGGCTATACTGTGGTAAAAGCACAGCAGTCCACGCTGGCCAGGCAAACACTCGACTATAATGTGCTCAAACACCCTCAACGTGCTCGGCCCCCTGCCCACAGTTCCCACTTCAAAGAAGGAAGCAATAAGTGCTCAAAGTGAGAGAAAATTCTGTGCACTGGGCCAACCTCAAATGCACAAGCAAGATCTTTCCTACATGGGCTAAGACGAGGGGCAAGCTTGAGTCTGCCATGCAGGGCTATATAGCCAGGGCTACCCATTAAAGTCTGCCAGAAAATATTCTTCAATTCCAGGAGTTGACTACCTGCTATGGTCAACATAAAGACCCAAGTTCAAATCCCCAGCACCTACAAGAAAAGTGGGGAACAGCTATGCACACTGTGACCCCAGCACTGGGGGCAGAGACCGGAAGATCCTAGAAATTGTTGGCCAGCCATCCTAGAGAAAATGAGGAGCTGCTGCTCACTGACAGACAGACAGAGCCTGTCTCCATGCACCAGGCCAACAGAGGCTGAGGAAGATGCCTGCTCTGGCCTCCCATGTACCCATACACTGAGATGCATGCACCACACACAGGACACACGCAAACATAAATTAATTTTAAAGAAGACTCAAAATTGCAAAAGACCCCACTTTGTGTAAAAACATCCCAAGAATGTCACAAGTCCATGAGGCCTTGGGAAGAACAGAGCAAAAAGACGCTTTAGTGCATCTTCATCTGAGAAAGGGTTTCATTAAGCAGTTCCATTCTAGCAAGAGGTTTCTCCCTTGCTGATATCTGTCAGGGCCAGTGACACGCTTGTCCTTTCCTTGGGGTCCACCCAACTGTGACAACTGGCTTACCAATCATGCATCTTAAGACTTTAGCCACTCCCACCCCAAAAGGCACACATGGGTGACTGCCTCTCTCAGGACATTGAATGTGATCACCTCTCCAGGGGCAGACACCTCAAGCGTCCCTTCTGAAGTGCCCCCCACCCGGGTCCTCATGAGAAGCTGGCCTTGTGCTCTTTGCTCTTTAAAGTCTTCGATGGGCCACGCCTTAATGGCACACTGTAGGGAACAGACTGAACAGCACTCACAAGGAAAATGCCACAGCACTGCTCCTCACTGAACCAATGCCTAACAACACAAGCAAGCGACAGGCAGCCTCGCCTCCCCAGCCCCGCCTTTTAGTAAAACAGTATCCAGAGAGGGAGGAGGAGGAGACTCAAGACAGCTTTCTAGGTGCTGCTGCAGGGAGGAAGGAACAAATGGATACCTTCAGAGCGCTCTAATCAATAATTCATAACAAACAATTCAAAGCAGTGTGCATATTCCCAAGGATATTCTGGACACAGTTTAAGAAAAATCCTACTGGACATAAAACTCCAAAAACAAAGACTAAATGTCCCAAGTTGTTGACATTTAATAAATATGTCCAGGAACCCGGTGCCCAATTAATTAGTTAAAGTATAAGTAGTTAGGCAGAGAAGTTTCTCCCTGACAGATGGTATAACAGGCTTCAAAAGGGAAAGGAAATTATACTTTAAAGTTGGCTCTCTATGACTACTATAGCAAAAAATATCAGACCAAAAGATACGTGTGGAGGGCTGGCCTCAGCTGTCTCTCCCATCTTACTCATGACAACAAAACCAGAACAGCCCGGCAGCAGGGCCTCCCCACACTCCCCGCAGCAGCCAGAGAAGCCACCCTGGACCTCCCCTCTACTAAGCCCCATTCCCAGGCCATACCAGGATATAAAAAGCCTGGCCTCGTGCCAGCTGGCAAGGCCACACACACCCAGTATTTTTAACTTAAGGAGGCCTAAGGATCAGGCCACCAGGAGGGCACCAGAAATGCACACAGACGCTCAGCGGCCTCCGGCCGATGGCGGTCTGCAGCTGAGCTCTCTCCGTCTGAGCTCTCTTGCTTCACTCCGGGCCTGCTCTAACAGTGGCAGAGCATCCTGAAAGCTGATGGAAGTGAGGAGAGGGTTCACGCTGCAAGAGCACGCAGCGTTTCAAGACCATATGCAAAGCTCCGTAAACAGCAGCGTGAATGCCAAAGACCGACCGCCGGGAAGCCGGACTCTTATTTTTCATTCCTGACACAGAAGGATACAGAGTTGACTTGTTGTAATTGCTCTAACAGTTTGCTGTTGTTGTTTTTAGTTTCACACTGGTCTTGGCAGTGGGCCACACATACAGATATCATGAAGCTGTGCCTCTAGATAAAATTCCTGATTGCCCTACCACGGCTAACTTATTTCTGGGTTCTTAAGTATGAGTCAGAAGGTTCTTTATTGCTAAAAACTGCATTAAACACAGACTTCAGTTAAAAAAAAAAAAAAAAAAACCTTCTGCCTGTGACGCATGCCATTCCGTCTTTCTCTGAGGAGTGAGGCTAGCAATCTCTGTTAGATTTTTAGTATTAATTATGAAAACATGACTATCTTCCAGTAGGAGTAGGTGGAGACCAGCAAGGTGGGGTTTCAATCAAGGGCCGAGCTTTCAGCATCAGGGAAACTGTCAGCAGCCAGCAAGCAGATCTGCAGCCCTGAGGGTCTACGTCCACAAAGCAGAGGCAGCCACACAGAGTATCCTCTGGGCCCAGCCTGTGGCCATTGCATTCCCAGAGCATTGCTCTGCTAACCCTTGTCCCAGTTCACATTCAAACCGCTTCCCTTCCCACCGTCCCTCTCAGCAGGTCTCTCCTGAGCGCCCCTCACAGGCACCCAGCAATGGCCACCAGCTGCCCTCCCAGCCCCGCCCTGCAGGCACTGCCTCAGTTCCATGAACCTTTTCCTGCCTAGTGTAAATAAAGGCCACCCACCTCACACAGCTCCCCAAGGCCATGGCCCGGCCAAGCAGAGCCCCCAGCAGATGCTTATCTCCTGGAATCACCTCCGCTCTTAATGTACACAGTCTGGAGCCGCTCGAAGAGTCAGTGTTACCAGGTGGCACACTGAAACCCAAACATGTAGACAACAGTTTGTAAGAGTGGCTCTTACTAAAAATATCTCTGCGGGTTTCCATAAACAGATCAAGGCTCCTGCTTATAACCATGAGAGGACCCCCCTTGGAAGGAACAGTGAAGAGGCAAAAATCTAAATCTGTGAGAGCAGAGAAAACAGGAGCGGAGGTAGCGGCAGACAAGAGGTCAAAGAATTTTTGGAAGGAGAAAAGCAGAGAGACAAGTGATAATTAATGTTTTAATTTGTTCTAGGTGAGAGGATAAGAAGCAAGCTAATTAAAGCACAAAACCCCAAAGACCCAGGACTCAGAGGGTGGCGGGAGCAGGACAAAAAGACCTGCAAGGAGGAACTCAGAGCCCCTTCCCTGTCCTCACCTCAGTCAGGGGACTGCCATCTGGAGGGGCCAGCAGGGGAGGAGCTCATGGAAAACAGACCAAATTAAAACAGGCGTGGTGGGAGGGCCAGAGCAGACGCTCTCTCAGAGAGCAATGTGGGGGGGGGGGGCGCGGCACCCCCCCAACCCCCCCCCCACTCCCCCCCCCCCCCCGTTTGTGGGAGAAGCATGCAGACCACAGGAGAGGGGCTTCAAAGAAAATGGCTCAATTCCCACTCAGTCATCTGGCCCACCAGGGCATCTGGCCATCCAAGGACACAGAACTTTCTCTTTGAAACTAGAACCTTACAGTCACATGGTTTCTAAAGGTGTGTAAATGCAGATGAACTGCTGGTCTTCCTGAAATGATGATATCAGAAAAGTTTGTGAAGAAAAACAAGTCTGTACATAGTAAAACTGGGGGGGTTGGGGTAAATATAGCACCTAACAGGATGGTGGGGAACTTAACAATATCCGCCAAGAAATGGGGGGGAAAAGATAAACAGATGAAGGACAAAATAATTTGAAAGTAAAGAGTTAATCCAGGGTTAATAAATCTTCCAAAGGGTGGTAACAAAGAAAACTATGATGCTGACGTTATCAAGGAAAATACTCGCTCACCTGCCCACCAACAGCCCCCCCCCCACACACACACACAGACAAACACAGGTTAACATTAGATGATTCTAGAAAAACAAGCGGGAAAAGACAAACTCCAATTCTCATCACTTTAGAAGTCAGGGAATAAAACACATCTGAAGTCTCCTGAGAAGGAAGAAAGGAGGCAACGGCCGAAGGAGGTGGCAGGGACGGACGGCACAGCAGAAGCCCGAAGGCGCGCAGGCAGGGGAGATGGAGACTTCAGGGAAAATTAATTTCCCACCTCCATATCTATCTGCTCAACAAAGCCACGAACAACAAGTGACAGGAAAAAGCACCTTTCTGACACTGGGGACACTCATCCCCACCACCACACCTTTCAAAGAAGCTTCTCCAGGGATGTGCCCCCAAAACAGGGACACGCAAAACCCATGCATGGCGCTCAGCAGGTAAAAGACTTAAGAAACTAAGAAGGGAGCCTCACCTACTCAGACACGGCAGGCTCTACACACAGGAAAGAGGACTGGAGGATGCCAGCATTGTCTGGGGCCTCATGTCCGAGTAAAAGTCCACTACACTTGATCATACCAGAAGAAACTAAAATAATGGAGGTGTCAATGCTGCAACAGACTGTAACATGAAATTCTGGATTCCGAAGTCCAGAGAGCAGCCCTCAGGTCCTGCAGGAAGGAGCAAATGCTCGCCCGTGACCTTGAGAAATGTTCTCCATGCTCTGTCCACTGACTGGCCCACCACACTCAAGGGGCTGGGAGCTGGGCTGCCGCCGGTGCCTGTGTCTGTCACAGTTAAGTGATGACGCTATTATCAGGGCCAGCAAATCAGAAAGCTACACATGGGCAACACACTGACGGCCCTTGAGTCCTACACAGGTGTTGGGCTCAGTGGACACTGATGGCTGGAGTACGTGAAAAAAAAAAGGCAGAAAAGGCAACAGGAAGAAGAAAGGGAACTTTGTGGCAAAAAAACAGGTTTTCCCTTACACTGTAGCTTCTTTGTATATTTCCACAACATTTACCTCATTCAAAACGCCAGCCCAAACTTGAGAGCACTGACAGCACTCTCTGGATGATTGCTTTAGATTTCTGTCAGGATCCCACTGGCGAATGTGAGACAGCGAATACTGTAACATTAAGTAGGAGTCTGCTTAACTGCAATAAAGGCAGTATGGCTCTCCAACACAGGCCCAGTTTAACATAACTTCTCAGGTGGAAGAAAATGAGGTTAATAGAAGCCACGTGTTGCTTTTGAAATGTCCTCTGAGGAAAACAATTTTAACGGACGTGCATTTCTGATCTGCGGAGATGGGATTTTCTCTACTCTGGAACCTAGCGCTGCCTCTAAATGTGGAAGGACAGTATCTCCTCTTAAAAAAACAAATTGAATAAATTTAACCTTATTTATTCAACTGACTTATTTAGATCAATTTTAGATGATTTCACCCCGGCTTACTCTCTGACCTGATGCAGGAAAGCACCAGACCTGGACACAAAAGAAAGGGGAACATGGGGTGGGGGGTGGGGGTGGGGCTAGATGTATAAACCTGCGCAGATGTCTGTACATTCCATGAGGGGGGAGAGAGGGGGGAGGGGGAGGGAGGGGGAGAGAGAGAGAGAGAGAGAGAGAGAGTGCTTTTAAAGGCTTGTGGAAGGAACTCAGACTAGGTAGTGGCCGCATGTAGTAGCTAGTAGCGGCTCCCCAGGCACACTCACCAAGCCCCACCCAGCACCGGCACACTGCACCCGTGCCTAGGTGCAGGTCTGTCCCTCCAAGGGTATTTGCAGCGCCTCCACATTACCAAGAAATATCTGGTGACAACCACGTTAACAAGCCATCAAAGACCTCAGTTTTTACAAGCCATCAAAGACCTCAGTTTTTATCAATCTAATGAACCAAAAATAACAACAACGTATCAGTGGTAACAGGAGACAGAAGGAGGGCCCACCTTCCCACACTCAAGCTAATACCTCCCCAAGGTTAGGCCTCTCAGCGGGAGGGCAGGACCACACTGTGCTCACGGTCATTTCTCTCATTCTTTGCCTCAACCCTTCAAGGTCTCCCTTCTGAGGTCCTCAGCAGCAAGCACCTGGTCACGGTCCTCTTGGGATTCCCAGTGACTGTTGGGACATCACACCACACACATTCAACCCACATGTTAAAGTAAGTACATTCATCTTACAGTTGAACTGTTTATACAGGGAATCACATGTGTAAATAAATCAAATAATTGATTTCTCTACTCCAAGCACAAACTGGGAAAGAAGCATGGTCTTCAAAAAGATAAGGGGGGGTGGCCCGCTGTGCACTGTGACATGGCTCTGAAATCTGCCACCAAATCTGATCCCCAACATATGTGCTGGAAGGAAAGAAGCAACTCCCACACATGGCCTCTGACCTCCACAAGATAGATAGATAGATAGATAGATAGATAGATAGATAGATAGATAGATAGATAGATGATGGATGGGTGGGTGGGTGGATGAATGATGGGTGGATGGGAGGATGTAAGTATGTGGGTGGAGGGGTGGATGGATGGATGATGGGTGGATGGAGGGAGGGATGGAGGGAGAGATGGATGGTTGATTGGTGGATGGATGGGTGGAGGGAGGGAGGGAGGGAGGGATGGATGGATGGAGGGAGGGAGGGAGGGAGGGAGGGAGAAAAGGAGGGAGGGAGGGAAGGAGAGAAGGAGGGAGGGAGGGATGGATGGATGGATAGATGGAGGGAGGGAGGGAGAGAGGGAGGGAGGGAGGGAGGGAGGGAGGGAGGGAGGGAGGGATAGGAAAGAGGAGAGATATGCCAGGACAGTGCTGGAGCACACAAAGCAAGGCCAGCCAAGGCATGGGAGGGAGGGAGGGAGGGAGGGAGGGAGGGAGGGGAGCATCCCCACCTTGGGACTGCCCACTGCAAGAGCAAACAGCCTTCTCTGACACTGAGACCCTCTGGGCCCCAGACCTCAGGGAGACACTCTGCCAGGGGAGCACAAGTCCCTACTTTGCACATGTAGAACTCTGAGCCAACACTCAGTCTCAGAGACAAGAAAAGGCTCAGCCAGGTGCCCAGGTATTTATTACCCCAGGAAATGAAAAGGCCAATGCTAAAGTCCCCTTTCTGAAGTGGGGGAGGAGCCGCGGTGGGACCGTTAGCCACCCAGCACTGAAAATGTCGGAATGTGCTCTTGAATGGATTACTTTAGGTTACATGGAGTTCATCTCAAAACACTCTCCAGAGAGCACAATGAGCAGCGCTCAGTTTCCTCTCTCTTCCTCAGAAAGAGTTCTTCTTCTTTTTAATTGCATGTGCTCACCTGAGTGTGGGTGCCTGCAGAGGCCCGGGCTGCCAGATGCTGTGGGGCTGCAGCCACCAGCTCTGTGAATGCCTGATGAGGGTGCTGGGAACCGAGCATCTGTGGGAGCAGGGCACACCCTGACCATCTCCACACCCACAGCCTTCTAGGTGCTAACCATCACAAAAGGCTTTCCACAAAACTAGTGCTCAAAGTCAAAAGGAACCTTCTTTGATTTTTATCAGTTCTTTAAATATTCAAGGGAACGCCTGGTGCTGAGAAATCCTCAGTTTCGTAAAATCACAAATGCACACTGGCTACTGCCCCGGCCAGCCCCCCGCTCTGCTGTGCAGCATGGGTGGGAACTGGGGCAGCACGGGTAGGAACTGGCTATGCAGCACGGGTGGGAACTGGCTGTGCAGCACGGGTGGGAACTGGCTGTGCAGCACAGGTGGAAACTGGAGCAGCACGGGTGGGAACTGGCTGTGCAGCACGGGTGGGAACTGGGACAGCTCACTAACCTTGCTCTCTTGGTTTCCTTCCTCATCATCAAGGTAAGGATGGCTTCCCTTCTCTGAAGGCCATGAGGACTGAATGGGCTATCCCAAACCAGTGTTGATCCAGATAGACCACACACTTGGTAAATATTAGCTACCATTAACTATGCAAAAAAAAAAAAATACACAGAAGGACTAAGGAAGAGCAGTGTGGAAGTACTTAGCAGGAGACCAGACAGAGACCAGCACTCAGACAGCTAGGGACAACAGTTCGGCTTACTTACACTAAAAGGAAAACACAACAATGATAAAGGCCAGGGCTATAAAGGGGACAATGACAAGAATGGACTAATCCACTGAATTCCTGGAAGCCCTTCAAAGGCCATCCACTGGAACAAAAGCACAGAGATGACTTTAGGAAAGCCACTTAATGCCTTAATCCTAGGAGGAAGGAGGCAGGGGCAGTCATCCTGGTCTACAGAGCTAGTTCCAGTACAGCCTGGGCTATACAGAAAAACCTGTGGAGGTGGGGGGGAGGGAGGGAGGGAGAGAGAGAGGGAAGCGACCTAAGCCACACACCTGGGGTAAGCTTAACTTCTGCATTAGGAAACAGACGGACACTGCAGAAGAACAGTCCCACCCAGGTCTGCAGTACACTCTTCCTGACGGTTAAGCCCCACAGAGCTTCTCTGCCCCATAAAGCACGTGAAGACAGTGTCTTCTAAGAAGAAGAACCCGTAAGCTGCAGACACGGGTGTGAACTGCTGAGCCCATTTCCCAGCCCTGCTCTCCCACCCCATGCAGAACACTTCTCCAGCATTAAGGAACGCTCTGGCAGCAAACCTGACAGCGGCAGTTCACTGTTGAAATGGCATCTGAACCATCCAAGAGTCTTCCTCAATACACACGGCAAATGGCTACGGTGAAAAGGACGGCTTGAGTTTCCATGACACGTGAGGCACCTCCAGTTCTGCCACTGTCCATTTTCCAGACTCTCTAACCATCTGCCCCTACGTACGTACGTGATACAGCTGCGGCCAGAGAAGATTCTAGAAACATGAACAGCCATAACGTAGGGTAGCAGCATCCCTAGTCTCAATGCAGTGTCAAATGGACAAGCACAGGGTCCTGACACTCTCCTAACGAGCACATGGAGACCACTGTATTTGCACGCTCAGGACTGCGGCTTCCCCATGATCTATATCAGAGCCAGAACCAGAGCCAGAACCATTTAACAGTGGGCCAGATAGTCCACTGATCAGAACCTGAATGGTGCAAATCTATGCTTGTCTTGAAAGTGTTCTGAAGCCAGGCAGTGGTGGCACACCCCTGTAATCCCAGCACTCTGGGAGGCAGAGGCAGGCGGATTTCTGAGTTTGAGGCCAGCCTGGTCTGCAGAGTGAGTTCCAGGACAGCCAGGGCTATACAGAGAAACCCTGTCTCGGAAAAAACAAAAAACTTAAAAAAAAAAAAAAAAGAAAAAAAAGAATAAAAGAAAAAAAAGAAAAAAGAAAGAGAGAAAGCGTTCTGAAGTGCCCTGTCAGGGCTCATCTACCAGACAGAACAGCAGAGATAACCGTCCTGTGTGCCTGGGCAACTGATGGACAAGGCTGTCATTAGGGCAAGCACAGGAGGTGAAGACAACAGAGAAACATTCACACTAGAAGCTTTTGCCAAAGTAAAGATGGCCTGGTGGTTAAAAGTGACTGCTGCTGTCCCAGCGGATGGGAGCATTCAGTTCCCGTCACCCACGGTGGGCAGCTCGCCTGGGCCTGTGACTCCAGCTCCAGGGTATCCACCTTCCTCTAAGGGTATCCTTCTGACCTCTATACACACACTCAAGTGCACACACAGGAATAAATAATAAAATAAATCTTCTGAAAGAAAGAAACTTTGCAATTGTTCAAAGCCATTCTGTGTTCTTACAAAGCTCCAGTGTAGAATCTCTTATAAGCATCACCTGTCAATAACAAAGCTGATGGCCAATGAGCTGAGGCAGGAAGTAGGAGGTGGGACATCCAGCAGGAAGAAGGATTCTAAGAAAGAATGAGACTATAAAGAGAGATTCAAGAGACCATGGAGGAGATGGCTGGAGAAGGAAGTAAACCAGAAAGTAGATGAACTCAGGGAGACTTGAGATAGAGACATCTGAAGAGAGCAGTAGAGAGACAGTCATAAACCAGGGAGGAGCTAAACTCAGGATAGCATAAGGGAAATTCAAGGAGACCCTGGGATGCTGAGGAAGGCATAAAGAAAGAAGAGAGCAGGACTGAGGAGAGACTGAGGAGAGGTAACTAACCAAGTGGTAGCCATCGCATAGTCTGAATGGGTTAAGTAAGTTACAAGCTAGTCAGGGAATGAGCCAAAGCTAATAGGAGGCATATAATAATAAAGAATTAGTCTTGGAGTCATCATTCCGGAGCTGAGGCTGGGAAAGGAAAAACTGATCATTTTTTAACTCTCCAGAACCAAGAAACTGCCTCCACAACCAGAACCAGTGCACCACCTGCCCTGAGGCCAGCAGATACGTCACGTCCTGATTCTGTCTCCCTCACGCTGTGAGCTGATGATTTTCAAACCCGGGTGGTTTTCAGCAGCATGGGAGATGTCCTCCTCAGAGTGCGATCCTGAGAAGGCAGGCCCTGCCTCTCCACCCCTGCTCCGCTTCACTGCCCTCCTGCTTGCAGGTCTGTGGTAGGAGAACATCCCAGTATGTCTCAGAACCACCCAAAGGGTGCCACGGTGTATCTGAAATCATGGAGACTGAGAGCAGTGGCGTCACCGGGTCATTGCCCCTGCTCTTTGTTACTGAGGAAGTCAATCTGGAAGACGTCAACAAGCCTCTGAGTGAACTGCCCGCTCTCCTCAGCGACCCAGAGATTTTTATGAGGAAATTCTTCCCTTTCCTTTTCTCTCCCATTACTCAAAATTTGGCCAGTTCCTGGGAAGAAAATCCCACCATCTGTCTCCCTAACCTATGACAAACAGAACACTTAAGAAGTTGAGAAAATAAATCCTTTTCTCCCCATGAAGCCAGAAGGCAGAGACATGTATGACAGGTGAGGCGACTGTTGCAATGCCCAAGAGTAAGCCCAGGATGGCGAGGCGATCCGTGAGCCGAAGGACGGGCCTGTTCTAGCGGCCCTTTTAGAGAGGCACGGAGCCGCGTGCCAGCAATGGTTGGCTCCTACCCTTCTCCCCAGGTATTCCTAAAACCAATTAGGATGAAACTCACAATTCTGGAATGTTCAACCCTCACTATCCATCTTCAAAAAGCCACTGCATAAAGGCCTGCTCTCTGGACACCTGTCTGTCTTTCCTGAGGTACATCTGGACAGGAGTACACCTTCCAGGACATACTCCCAGACTTCTAGGAACTGGGCATCACAGCTGTCCAGGGGAGCTACTTTTGCCGTCACCAGCAAAGCAAGATGTAATTACCTCACCAAAGACAGATTTCTAATTTAATTCCGACATTTGCACATTCTGTTACTAGTATGGCTTTGTTTGGAATGTTTGCTCTTTGATGAAAGCTGTCCTGGATTATAGCCCTTGACAAACCTAAAGAGTCAATTCCACTGGCTGGAGGACTGACTAGTCGGGGTTGGCTAGTTGATTAGTTGGTTGACTGCCTGGATGGTTAGTTGGTTGGTTAGTTGGCTGGCTGGCTGGCTGGCTGGCTGGCTGGCTGACTGACTGACTGACTGACTGACTGACTGACAGACTGACAGACTGACAGACTGACTGACTGACTGACTGACTGACTGACTGACTGACTGACTGAGATTGGCTGGCTGGCTGGCTGGCTGGCTGACTGACTGACTGACTGACTGACTGAGATTGGCTGGCTGGCTGGCTGGCTGGCTGGCTGGCTGGCTGGTTGGTTGGTTGGTTGGTTGGTTGGTGGGTGGGTGGGTTGGCTGGTTGTTTGGCTGGCTGATTAGCTGATTGGTTAGTTGGTTGGTTGACTGGCTGGATGGCTAGTAGACTGCTTAGATGATCAGTTGATAGGATGGCTGGTTGGCTAGCTGACTAGATGGATGGGTGGATGGATGGATGGGTGGGTGGGTGGGCGGATAGAGGGATAGAGGGATGGATGGGGGGATGGAGCGATGGTTGGGTAGTTTGTTTGTTTTGTTGACTGGCTGTTTGGCTAGCTGATTGGCTCATTGGTTCAGTAATTAATGTTCCTTCACTGAGTCGATACCAATACAGAAAGATGAATTTGGCTAGTTGTGTGTGCTACAGTCTGTTTTCTACACATTTCTCCATAGAAACTGAGAAGCTGGCTAGCTTCCACTTTCTTATATATCTAGTAACCCAAATTTGGTACAGAACTACTTTAAAGTATGTAAAGAATCTCTGTTACATATGTATATACAATTCTCACATACATAGCTGAGCTCTAGAACTTCCACAAATTTCTAATACCTCCACAGAGTTAGTTCTTTTCAAGGCCCAAGGAAGTCTGGATTCTACAGGACTCCTGACTCTAGGGAGGCATCTCAGTGACTTCTCTCTCCAGTCCCCCACCCGACAGCTATCAGTCTCTGTGTCTCTCAGCATCAGTCTCTGTGTCTCTCAGCATCAGTCTCTGTCTCTCTCAGCATCAGTCTCTGTCTCTCTGTCACATACACAGAGATGGAGGGAAGGAGGGAGGGAAGAGAAGCACTTTCTTAATTTTACTCACAACCACAAAATTAACTTTTAAGGTGATTTTTCAAGTCTGTAAGAGCAAATATCTGTAGTTTATTACACATAAAATAATGAAACTGCCATTAAGAATTTAACTGACTAGCTATTCCTATAAAAAAGGACAAGTCTTCTTTTAAACCTTTAGGTAAGATACAAGATTCGCACTACGGAGTTCCTGGGGTTAAAGAAGAACAAGGCGACAGTTCGAAATAAACAAGTTACCTTGGTGTCTTACCGGATAGGCTTACTTTCTGAATCACTGAGAAACCAAGGGTCTCTCTCTCTCTCTCCTTGCTTCTTCGGCAACTCTAAGTAAAGTGTGTTAGCCTGACAGTTTTCTACATACTCAGAAGGACACTGAGTGCCTTCCATCTAACACAGAGCAAGCATTCAGAAAACAAGTCACCTCAGATGCTGCTGTGCTACTACCACTCCTTAGGATTTAGAAAGAACTCCTGACCTGTTGAGGGCAGCTGTTACATCACACAATTTGTCAAGCCATCCTCCCAAGATACCAAGTACTATTAAATGAGCAGACTAAAACCTCACACTGCAGTCAAGGGTTATCAGCTTGCTGGGACTTCAAAGGCAAAAGCCACACCAGGAAACGTGGTGGCCCAACGCCCTTAATCATGCACATAAACACACTGGGGTCTAGGGGCTTCTATCATCATAAGCAGGCTAATTCACTGGCGAGGACTGTGTTGCCCCGGCTACTGATTCTGAGCCAATTTCAGTCCTCTAGGGTGGGTGACATTCTGACTTAGTCTATCCAACAAGCCTGGAAGTGCTTGAGCTCTCACATGCAGCTATTCAAGAACATCCCAGGAGGAACTCAGAACCACAGGGCTGGGCTGCCTGGCCATATGGCGCCAACACAGGCCTCCCAGCGGCCCTTGGGGCACCAATCAGAGCACAGCAGAGCGGAAGAGCCACCTGACCCAACGCCACACTCACTTCTCTTTCAGTTAATCCTCTGGGGATTTGGTTTGGGTTTTTATTTGTTTTTGTTTCTATTTTCAGGAAACAATGGAAGAATGTGGTTGATTGATTTTACTGAGGTCAACTGTGGCTAAAAATTTTACATAAATATGTCATACTGGGTTTGAGGGTGATAGCAAGTAAATGAAATTTATTAAAATATATTAAAGTGATTCTGGTGCTACCTGAAATAATCACTTATGATTTATATGCATTGTAAATAAAACTATAGGGCTGGAGAGATGGCTCAGCAGTTAAGAGCACTGACTGCTCTTTCAGAAGTCCTGAGTTCAAATCCCAGCAACCATATGCTGGCTCACAACCATCTGTAATGGAATCTGATGAACTCTTCTGGTGTGTCTGAAGACAGCCACAGTGTACTCATATACATTAAATAAATACATACATACATACATACATACATAAATCCTTTTAAAAATAAAATGATACTATAGGTGATGAAAAGATGGCTCCACGGTTAAGAGCGCCTCAGTCCTTCCAGAGGACCCTGGTTCAATTCCCAGCCGACATGGTGGCTCACAACAGCCTGCACCTCCCAGTGCAGGGGACCTGACGCCTCATACAGTCACATGCAGGCAGAACACCGATCAATGCACATGAAATAAAAATCAGTAAGTCATTTCTCAAAGCTTCCACTTTGGTCAGAAAGAACATAATTAAAAAAATAAAACTATAATAGGAAAATGTGGCGGGTATCTTGAGTTGGGAGTTTCCTTATATAAAACACAGTAGAAATCATATGTGAAGGAAAACAGTATTCACCACAGCAGAGAGCAGGTAGGACATTACACCTGCAGCATAGCAAGGACACTGTAAACGCTCTCTGAAGAACAAATGCCAAGGTAGCTTCCAAACCGAGTAAGAGAGGAACGCCTAACAGTTCTCATTAAAGCTCACCCGCCTTACTTCAGGGAAAAGGAAGGATTTGAAAATCTGCACGGACTCCCAGCAGGCTATTCTGATTCAAGCTTTGTGACAATGTCACACTGTGTCAAATGTGTTTCAATCTAACTACAACACAAGAAACAAGTCCCAGGAGTTTACATTTTAGGAAGTAAATATGAATTATTTGATCTACACATTCCTTCAGACCCATTTCCTTAGTAGGAAACTGCATCCACAGGACACTCTGGCATCCGCACTGGGGGCACCTGCTCTCTCAAGCAAGCAGACGTGTGCTCTGTAAATGAGTCTTGTTGATAAAACTCAGATACCTGCGTGTTCACTGCATGAACAACAGAGGCAACCAAGACCATGAAAGCCATTATTACTCAGGTGTCCAATCAGCAAGAAACGTCCCAGCATCTCATCCGCAAAGCCAGGCTGCTTGGCTCCAGTCAGTGGGCACACAGGACAACGACATAAAACACCATGAACCACAGAGCCAATAAACCCCACAGCGTTTCATAGCTGTAATGGCCAAAACACTTGTCTTCATCTTCTGTAGTTGTGGGATTACATATACATATCTGTATGCACATAAACTATGTTCAGCATAGAGAACACATTATAGGAAAATGTCACACAAATGTTTTATAAGCCAGTGCATGAGCTGGCATGCATACAGACATATGGGGATATTTGTAGCAGATATGAAACTACCAAAACCTCTTAAGATTCTGAAGACATACCCAGCGCCGATTCCTCCACACTGCCCCAAGTCAAGTCTTCTCCATCACTTAGACACACCCCTCAAAAACAGGACAGCTGAGCAGCACAGAGTCAACCAAAAGCACGGAACCTTTTCAGGCTTACAATGGAGAGAGCCGGAAACAAGCATTTCACAAGAACACATCTGGAAGCGTTGTTTGAACAAGTCTTCTCTTGAAATTATGACTTTTAAGTATACACACAAAATTATTTTCTAGACTATACCAAAAATACAGCAACACAGGTAAGGATCTTGGCAACTGCTCAGCTGCCTTAATAACAACCAAGAAAAGGTTTCTTTTTGCCAAACAATTGCACTGTTTGTTTCCTTTTTAGAAATATCTACTGTGTACTTCAAGATGCATTTTGGCTGCAAAGATGGTGCCAACAAAAACCGCTTCTGCTCTGAAATAAACATGCAGCGAGAGAGATGTGGCCAGAAAGGAGATGGCAAACAAACACAGATTAGTGTTCACTTCATTTTAAGTCATCTGCAGAAGAATCCATTTTTAATTCAGTTTTTATCTCCATTCAAATTGATATGTTCAGATAAAACACCTGAACAAAAGTTACTAACTTCTACTAAATTTGACTACTTCCAAAACACTGATCATATCCCACATTTTGCTTGTAAGGTCTTCACAATGCAGATACTTTGTAAAAACTAAAAAAGTTATGAGTTCTCATAAAATACTCATATGCCGAGTGTGGGGGCACAGGCCTTTAGTCACAGCATGTGGGAGACAGGAGGACATGATCTCTGGGTTCCACGCCAGTCAGGCCCAGTTGGCAAGACATAGTCTCAAAAGAAAAAACAAAACCCACTAAACTAAAAACGTTCCCTCAAATGTCTAATTCTTTCCGTCTGCCCAGCTGTATACTGACCAGGGTCCTGGTCCCAAATTCGCAGCACAGTAAGGACAGCTGAGACGTAAACCATGAGCCCCAGGCCTGGGAGGGAGCAGCTGAAGGTGTCCCAAGGAAAGCTCAGCATCTGCGGCCATTGTTCTTGATCACTGTTACTTACTTTACATTAAAATCTCTGAGAGTGAGCTGCCAACAGTCCACATACATTTACGAGTACAGAATCTGCAAAACCTGAAACAAGACCTCTGCTAAGCCTCATGCCTGATCCAGCAAAGAACACCCTAGTTTCTTGAGTGAAAAAACAAAGCCGAAAACAAACCCTGAAAATCTCGGTCAGCGTGTGCCGAGCATAAAGCTGTGCTTCTGGTTGGTTCTGTGCTGCATGGACCACCAGCGTGCCTCCTCTGTGGACCCTCAGGGTTGTTCCAAAGCCTGGAGGCAGAACATTCTCCACAGAAGCAGATTAAATTCATTTCCCCTCAACTCAATACAAAACCAAACAGGTGCGCTTGTTTTTCCAAGGACCACACAAAGCTGACCTGTTTAGGGATGTATCTGCCTGGTGACGTGGGAGAGAAGCAAGTGAGGGAAGACCGCAAACCAGTCAGTTACAGTCAGTCAAGAGTAAAGCAGCATGCTATCACCAGGCCGTGCTTCAGTAAGTCAGGCACAGGTACATTTCAAAACTAAACAACCACCACACAACACAAGAGCCACTGGGTTTAATACTAACACTGGCCAACCAGTGTGGCCAGTCCTCCTGACGGAGAGACAAAAGGTGAGTGCCGGTCCTAGCCAGTGACGTTCAGGTCAAGCACTATAGTTCTAACAGAATCCTCATTTAAAATTCCTAGCCCAGGAGCAGAGTGCCAGCCAGGAATCAAACCATGACCCCGAAGCCAAAGACAACTTACCACTCAGCTGGGAAGTGGGCAACTCAATTTACAAAGTTGAATTCCTGCATTTTAATCCTCTGCAGAAATATATGAGCACTGCTAAATGAACTGGATTCAGCTCATTAGAGGTTCACAAGCCAAACACAGAAAGCTCTGGAAGGCATCCAAAGCAAAGCCATGCCTAGGTGGTGACGGCCACTCAACAAACACTCAGTGTCCTAATTATCGTTCACCTTCTCCTCTGAAGAACGGAAGCTGCTGTCCCTACACAACTACAAGGCTCAGCCAGGTACATTAATCCTTGGAGAAGATGGCAGATGAACAGCCAGTCACAGTGTCTGCAGCTTGCTGGAGACACACTTAGAACTGCCAGATCGGAGGGGGGAAAAATCAAAACAGACCAAAAGCCCAGGGTAGTGGCATGCGCATCCCAGCATTTACGAGGTAGAGACAGGAGGGTCAGGGGGTCAAGACTACTCTACTATACTGGGAGATTAAAGCCAGGTTAGAAACCTTTCCTAAAGGGGCACATGAAAGTAAGTGCACATGTACACACAGCCTAAAGGGGTGTGTGTGTGTGTATGTGTGTGTGTGTGTGTGTGTGTGAGTGTGAGTGTATGTGTATGTGTGCTCATGTATGTCTATGTGTGTGCATGTGTATGTATGTGCACGTGTGATCTAACAACTATTTCTCAATACCTTTACTAGTTCCTCTCCTTTGTACCTATAAGAACCATTCGAAATACTGTGTGTGCTGGAGGAGGCTGTGCCTCTGGGGCTCAGTACTCAATGCACAGCCCCAGACAGGGAGGAAAACATCAATACCTGAAGCCTTATCTCCTTTACAATATTAGCAAGCATTCAAAAAGAAATCTATTCCAGCCAGACGTGGTGGCGCACTCCTGTATTCCCAGCACTTGGGAAGCAGAGGCAGGCGGATTTCTGAGTTCGAGGCCAGCCTGGTCTACAGACTGAGTTCCAGGACAGCCAGGGCTACACAGAGAAACCCTGTCTCAAAAAACCAAAAAACAAAAATAATAAAAAAATAAAAACTATCCCAAACTATTTGAAATTTCAAAATGCGACAAGGCCGTCTTGCAGTGAATGAAAAGTTAGCACGCAGTCGATTACAGGCCTGGCTGTGACCGACTTCACGTGAAGCATGAGATCTCTGCAGCCAGAACAGACACCATTTTTTTCCATCATCAGAAATATTTATGCACCTGAGTTGGATATTTCTTTTTAGTTAGCAGTAAATACCTGAGCTGAAATCTTACTTTAAAAACGTGCTGAGGGCAGGAGAGACAGTCCAGTGGGCCGACTGCTTGCCAAAAAGCCCAACGAAGTAAGTTCAGCCCTGCAACCCACATGCTGCACGGACAGAAGCAGTCACACGGCCATCCTGCAACTTTCACACACATGCTGTGACACACGCGTATGTATATATACAGACACTCACACTCACAATTACTAATGTTTTTAAAAATCACACAGAAGCCATCTGCTGCAAAGCTTGATGGGTAATCAACAACTTGTCCTTTCAAATAAGTGTGCAAGGGTCACGGGACTACATAAAGCCAACAAGCCAAGAAAACTTAGATTATATTTTACTGCAGATCTATTTTTCGCCCTACACACTTGAGGAGGAAATAAAAGAAATTTCCTTGCTAGCCATTCTTCACACACTTCCTATATTTGGCTCTCACTCTAGTGTGGCAAACTAGGCCACAGTCTAAAACTAACAAGCCCTGAACTTCCTTAGGGAAGAGAGCACAACCTCACATCAAGGACTCACGGGAAAGCTGGCTGGAAGCCAAGGGCACAGGAATCCCTGTGCACCGCTGCACTGCTCTCCCTGCCTCGTCCCTCCATAGCAGACAGAACTTTTCACCCCATCCTATGGACTGCAAGTATGGGGAGGCCTTCTGCAACCTGCCACGAGGGGGGGGGTTGGAGGGGTGGGAGGGGGGAGAAGTAGGGGTGTGGTGTTCTTCCTCTTCACAGAGAGGAAGGCGGCATGAACAATACAAGGCTCCTGTCATGTGTGGGGACAGCGAGAGCTGTTGCCTTCTTACTCATTAATACACACACACACACACACACAATCGGCTGCTTCAACTCTGAAGAAAGACTGACAGATAAAGGGGTAACCTGGGGTAATAGGAAGCAGATTGATCCTGCACTCAGAGCTGTCTTTTGACATTGTGGAGGGAGGTTGCCAATAATGTACTAAGAGCAGCCTGAGGATCCAGGCTAGTGCTGAAGGGCTGACCTAATGACCTAATTCCATCCTTCCCTGTGACTGCGGGATGAGGACAGACAATACTCAACTACAGCTGACAGCTCCAACTACTAAATAGACTTTCAAAAGGACAAGAGTCCTGTCAGACTTGTTTCCTCAAGGAAGAGTTTCTCTAAAATCCAGAGAAGGGTTTCCTGTGAGAAAGGGCTACTAATGACGGCCACGGCTCTCGGAGCAGCAGTCCAGTCTGGAGGCAGTAAACGCTTGCCCCACTAGCCCCACGCTTCTGGGGATGCCAGGCATGCTGTGCAGGATATAAATAGCCTTTCGTGTTCCAAGTCACTAAATACCTTGACAAGGCTGGATCTAACTGTGTGCTTCCCGGGCCCGGACCTCCTCTGGCCAGTCTTAGGACATGTCAGGAGCCAGGCAGGCCTGGGCCTGGGCTGCTACAAGCTGGGATAGGGAATGGCTAAAGCCACTTGATCCTGGAGGGAAGAAAAAGATGGAGCTTTCTGCTTAAGAGCAGGAAAGGCCTCTCTCATCCAAGACAACTAAGCAAATTCACAAATGAAATACTGAAACCTTAGCCAGGCAGTGGTGGCGCACGCCTGTAATCCCAGCACTCTGGGAGGCAGAGGCAGGTGGATTCTGAGTTCGAGGCCAGCCTGGTCTACAGAGTGAGTTCCAGGACAGCCAGGGCTACACAGAGAAACCCTGTCTCGAAAAAAACAAAATCTAAAACAAAAACAAAACAAAACAAAACAAAAAAGAAATCCTGAAACCTTTTCTAGAACATGCCACAATCAATGCAAAGTGACTTTCTGGGCCCCTTCTAACCCAGGCTGGAGGCACAGACCCATAATCCCCCCACTGGGAGAGTAAGTTTGAGGGCAGCCTGGGCTAACAACCAGATTAACTCAAACATCAACAATAAAACTTTGAATGACTGGAAATTTCACCTGAAGAAGTCCTTCCACAGGTCAGCAACTGAGGGCAGACCATGGAATGAAAGCCAAGGTCACTGGGAAGAGCAACACTGCCTCCCACCAAGTGGGAGCTTTGTCTACTTTGTTGCAAGTAGGAAAGGAAAGGAAAAAGGAAAAAGGAAAAAGGAAAGGAAAGAAGGAAGGAAGGAAGGAAGGAAGGAAGGAAGGAAGGAAGGAAGGAAGGAAGGAAGGAAGGAAAGGAAGGAAGGAAGGAAGGAAGGAAGGAAGGAAGGAAGGAAGGAAGGAAGGAAGGAAGGAAGGAAGGAAGGAAGGAAAGAAGTGATCTATTTTATTGCAAGTTCTACTTTCCATCTGTAATAAAAGAAAAAAGGGGATATCACAGAAACACTTGCAGGTTCTCTCAATACCAGTAACAGGTAGAAATCAACAGAGAAAAACCAAAGCACTGGAAGGCAGAGAGAAAGGCCAACACTAACCTGCTGCTGTGGGTACTGCAGGCCTCCCAGGGCCCCTGGAGCCCGGCCCTGCATGCCAAGGGGATAGCGCTGTGCACCTGGGGGACCGTAGGAGCCTCCTGGGTACGGACTGCTCTGCTGCGGCTGCGAGTGGGGGTGAGTGCCCATCCCGTACAACTGAGGTCTCTTCATCACCATGGGGTCCATCGGACTGCCCTGTGAAGAAACACAGAAGCAAATTTATTAGCTATTGCTTATAGCAAATACAACCTTTGTGTTTTAATATATGCACATAACACATCTATCTAAATGTTGAGATTAAAGACCATAATTCCAAAAATAAAAACCCAGAATACTAAGGGAAAAATACTTTTTTATTTTACTAACTTTCAGATAGGATTTTAAAATTAAGACAATCTGGAATAAACACTGTAAGGAAAAATTCTATACCCTAAGTATCTAAAAATCCTAAAAAACATAGAAAACAACATGATTGTGATTCAAAGCATCCTAGAACTCTGTCATCTAAAAATGACCTTTTAGACCCAAGTCTCCAAGTCTTAATGAAGCCTTTGTGCCCCTGGGTATTCACTGAAGTAAAAGGAAGAATTTTAGTTAATGTAAAATGTTTTTAGACAAAACTCTCCAAAGATAATGAGTGCGCAGCAATAAGTCCCGGGTTGTGAGTCACCAGCCAGTAAACATCACACCACACAGCAGTTCAAAGCTAGACGCCGAATTTTATTTTTGGTCTGGTGAGTCAGTCCTTGAGCCTCAGGCCAAGGCCACCAGTGAGACCGCTAGACCAAGAGACGTAGGCCCGAGCTTCAGGCAGGGCCTTCACAGCCTGGGCTCATCAAAGCAGCAGAGCTGTGATGGAAAACCCCTCACCAAAGGAAGGCCACAGATCACAACATTCACCAACAGATCCCCAAATCAAGTGTGGATACCTACTGTGTGCCAGGCTAATACCTACTGTGTGCCAGGCTTCCAGAGCACAGGCAGTGAGAACATGCGGGCCCTCAGGAAGATGTGCAGACTAAGTGGAAGGCAGGCTCCCGGAGTGAGAGATGGCACAAAGTTCCAACTTCAGAAAATAAAGTGCCGGGAGCGCCACAGGACATGGAAGCCCCTGGGCTTTGGACCACGCAGGAGGCTGGGGTTCTGAATAGGACTTAGAGAGGCCCTCTCAGGCTGCCTCTTCTGAAAACCCCTGGGTGCTGTCATCAGAGCCACCTGTCAGGACCACTCCCCCAGGAAGTGGCTGAAAGCAGGGCCAGTTGCCGCACTGGGCAGGTGAGACAGAGGTCCTGACTGGGCAGAGGACAAGAGGCCACGAGGACAGACTCCAAGCACACACACAGACTTGGAATCCACAATGTGACAAATGACAGGGGTTAGACACAGGTTGAAGAAAATGCAGTGGAGGCAAGACTGGGAACCAACAGTTACATGACATGAAAGGCCACACAAAGTGGCACAAAGTAAACGCTCAATAAACGTGAGATGGCATGGCAAGTAAAGCCATTAACTTTATCCAGGTAGAAGGCACATGGTGAGTATCCTGGCCTAGGAGACTGAGGAAGAGGATCACGAGTGTTAAGTGTGAACAGAGTTTGAAAGGAGAGGGGAGAGGGAACAGAGAGAATGATGGGTCAAAGAATAAGGGAGCACCGCCATTTAGGCAGAAGGGGAAAACATGGACCACAAAGAAACCAGAGTGTCGGGAACTGCAGTCAAAATCCCAGGAAGCATACTGTTATCGAAGAGGAGGCGACCTCATGGAGCAGCCAAGCAGCCAACAGGGCCCAGCAGGCCACACGGGAAGGTGGGAAGCCTGGACCAACATTTGGCTGGGACAGGTGTCTGCTGAACTCTGCAAAAAAAGTCACACTGCCAGCACTGAGGCATAATGGTGGGGGTAGAGGGAGGAGCTGCGGTAAACACTACAAGCAGTGGCAGAGGGAGGCGTGGGGGCCGCCTCCTCCTTCCCTCTCCCTCCATCTCCCTCCATCTCCCTCCATCTCGCTCCTCCCTCCTCCTCGCTCTGCAGGGCTGCAGGTGGTCAGTTCTCCTTTTGGGTCACCTGGTGTGCACTGCACTGCAGGCAGAGGGTGGGCTGCCATGACTGTGGGGAGAGACATCATGCCCCAGCGCCAGGATGCAGGCATGCGGGCGGCTGACACACTGCCTGTGTGACAGGCCAGCAGAAAGCACCAGCTCCAGGTAGGAACACTGCGGGACACACCTGGCCTTAGTCAGAGACACCATCCCTCAACAATGGGCCGACTGTGGAACACAGGGGAGCCGGGAATATCTATCCCTGCATATTCGCAGATTGGGGATTTAAACTATTACTTTCACCTCCCAAGAACTTTGGCCCTAAAATAAATGGAAATGAGCAACAGCATATGGTTGTCCTCAGTCAGCACATGGCTCCTCCACAGCCTCGGCTGCACACACACACACACACACACACACACACACACTCACACGCTGTCTGCGGCAGCAGGAGATCTGGAACTAAGCATTGCCTCAGAGTATTTACATTACAATGTACACTTGTGAAAGCAGGGTGTAATTCTTCCCCAGATTTTCTTTCCAAGATAAAACAGAACTCTCTTCGATGGTTGAGATGGTAATTTCCAAATCAGCCGAAGGAATGGTGGCCCAGAGAGAGAGAGAGGCTGTGTGCTGGCCACCAGGTTGGAGGCCCATCAGCAGGGCTCTGCAGGCCTGTGTCCTCACTGATCAGACGGTGCTCCCACAGGAGGAATCCTCCCCTCCCTCTACAGCATGCCTAGGCCATGCCATGATGGAAGCGAGGGGTTGAACTGGCACAGGGTGCAGAATGCAGACTCCCAGCCCTCGGGTGCCAGCACCGGGCACTGCTGCCCAGCAGTGAAGGAGACTGTTCTGTAGCGTCTGTCCCAGCAACTTGGTCCTAGATAAAATGCAGTTAGCTTAACCCCAAGACTCACAAAGTCAAGAAGGTGAGCTAGAGTTATCTCCACCTTGAAGGCAGCCATGGGCTCGGCTCGGAGACGCTATGTGCGGACACTCAGACCTACTCACACAAGGCACCTCATCTAATTTCACCCTTCTCCCTTACCTCTTAGCATCAGGTACTCATCCCTCTGAGCACCTGCTGACTTCGACATTAAAGCACGGAATGCGGTACCCCAGCCCCTGCCCGGCTCCTCACTGCTAGCTCTATAAAGCAACCAAAACAACAATGAAAACCAAGACTCTCCCAGGGAAGACAAGGGCCGGGTTGGTCCTCACGTGCACATGTAAGTTCAAGTCCTGTTGTTCGTGTCACCTGTCCCCCAGTAGGATCCTTCTAGAAAATGACTATTTTCCTTTCTCACATAAAGTGTATGCTCTACCAGGCACAATCAGGTCAAAGGCCTTCAAGCACCTCACTGAGTGACTTGTTCTGGTGGTGTTTCTCTCCAAGAACATTCCAGGATGCTTGCCACACATGAGTTTTGATCCCATGAGAAAGATGTTCTGAAGGCCATGAGGCCACCAGTCCACGACCAGACTGGGTTTTATTACTTGTTAAGACTTCCAAATCCCTCTACTGCCAAATCACCTCCTTTTCCTTTCTCTCCCTCCAAGACACACATACATACCCCACCACCACCACCATAACACACACCTCAGACACCTCACAGACTACACACGCGCGCGTACGCGTGCACACACACACACACACACACACTTGCTTTTGACTGTTTTGTCTTCCAACAGCCTCAGTTCCCCTATCCATGGAGTATGACGTGAGGACAGGAAGCATGATCCAGTCTGAAGCAGATCTGGGCACAGATCTGAGCACAGTGGGAACAAGGTCCTGCTTGCTCTCTTATAGGGTTCCAAAAGCCACCCTGGGAGTCCTCCTGGGTAAGTCACCCAAGCCAGAAGACCACAGCTCCTAGCTCTCTAGTATAACTCAGATAGTCACTCGGTGTCACTATTTCAGAATATGTCTACACATATACTTATAGTAAAGATACCAATGTAAGGTTATTTTATCCCTAAATATCTAATTAAGGACCTAATTTACCAACTATTCCATATGGTTTTCTCAGTCCAGTTCCTTAGACCGCCAACTGGAGGAAGGCCTGGCGACCCCACTCCCCCAACACCTCCATCTGCAACCGCATTACAATCTGGATTAAACAAGCTTTCCAGTCGCAGGGGAAAGTGGTCTGTTGCTGGTGACTAACTGTGACAAGACTTAAGTAATATTCCATTGCCTAGAAAGCTGACAAAAATAACCAGACCTAGCATGAACAAGTATTGGAGCAAACAGGTACATAAAAAACCATAAACAGGACTAGCAAGATGAGTCGGGGGTGGAGCTCCTGCTGTCAGGCCTAGCATCCTGAGTTGGATCCCTGGGGCCCATACAGTAGGAGACAACAGACTTCTGCAAATTGTCCTCCCTTCCCTATCGAGTGTAGGCAGAGAGGCACACACAGAGCGGGGAATAGATAGACAGATAGACAGACAGACAGACAGACAGACCCACCAAGTACCTGAAACCCTGAAACCTAAGAGGTCAAAGAAAAACCAGAACCAAACTAACTATTCCACAGTCACAAAGCATACTATAGCTAGACAGTGGGTGACCCGGGGACATAGAGAAGGAATGTACAAACTACAGTCCAGGGTTCAATTGTGATGCATATAAGTGTGGCTCTGTGAAAGGGCTGCTAATGACTAGGGCAGCCACTGGAACCAGTGTATGGCTGTCATTGTATAAAGCAATTTCCTCTCTACAGCTCTATCAACCCCGCGCTTCCGACGCCCTGGCTTTCTGCAGCAGGGCGGGCGGGCGGGCGGCTGCGGCCCTGTCCAGTGTCCAGCACTGGCCTTGCTCCCTGGTATGTAGGCTCAGGGCGGAGGCCTGTGGAACAGCTGGGGCTCACTCTCGCCCCAACAGAGATCTGCGTAGCTTGTTGCACGTCAATCACCAGGCCCTGCTACCACAGCACTGTGAAATGTCCCCAGGTTGCATGTGACAGCTTCTGTGGAGCCCTGTGCCGCTATCTCACCCCTGTATGACATTGTTCATGTTCCCTATGAGATTTCTGGCCTCCCTAGCACACCCTTGACCACACCCAAGCTTGGGGCTCGTTCTCATCTTATACACAGATGACCTGGATAGCGGTGGTTGCTTAGGAGCTCTGACTGATCACAGAAAGGAAAGCATTTCAGAACAGAAAGTCAGCACTGGCACTCAACTTGGCAACTGATACACGCAGGACAGCAGACACGCGTGACACCAGCAGCAATGTATAAGTGACTTCCTTGGTAACATACTACTAAAGGCCTTATCATCGGTTTCCCCAAAGGAGCAGGACTCCTAAGACTCATTCCCTCCTTTCATAAGAGCACCTAGTCGTGGTCAAGTATTAAGTGCCACGGTTCTCAGTTACCACAGAACCAAAGGCCAATGTGACTCCCATCCAGATGACAGAGGAAGGTCTGACTCTCGGACTGACATTGGAAAACATGCCCCCTGCCCCTAAAACTGTGTGCCGTGACTTGTACTGGGGCAGAACTGTGCTTCCGGAATCAATATCCTCTAGCAATACAAAAATGTCTGCTTAATCCGCTAGTGATGCAGGTGTAAAAGATCTCTCAGACACGAGACGAAGCCGAGGACGTTTCCTGCGGCTATCCCCGGATGGCAACCTCTCGGGGTCTGACGGCAACCTCTTGCCTCTGACTAAGCCGCGCTAGCAACGTGAGGAAGGTGGTAGACACGCCACGCACCACGCACTCGCCCCGCTCTGGGGAAGCACCGCGGACAGCAGCCTTGGGTCTCCAGTCTGGACTCCCTGAGGCAGGTATGCAACTGTGCGATGACATGTGATGATGAGGAGCTAACAAGACAATTCTGTTTTGTTCTTAAAATAATGAGATGGTAAATTTTATGTGCACCACTTGGTCTGAAATAAAAGTGTCTTGATGCATAAGTTTAGGTAAAGAAGTCTAAATATTATCGATAACGCGCTAGACGTGGACAGCACACTGCGAGAGGCTGAGTGAGGCAGGGGATCTTCAGTTCCCAGTCAGCTTGGGCTATGGAGCAGGATACTGCAAGCCTTGGGGTTTTGTTTTTTTGTTTTGTTGTGTTGTGTTGTGTTGTGTTTTGAGGTATTTTTTAATTTTTTTCCTTTACAACAAAAATAGAAGATATACAGTGTCTTCCCAGTTACATTTTAAGTTTTATCCTGAGTTCAAAATACCATTATTACTATTAGAATTATTGATGTCCATAAAACATTATAACCTTTATATAAGTCCCATAAACTATGAATGAAAAGCAACAGCATAAGACACTGACTGACGGCTGTGATTCTTAACTCTTAGGATGCTGGAGGAAATTAAGCATCTGAACTAGGGGTGGTGCACACACATTTAAGGACCTAGGAAGCAAAAGCAAGCATATCTCTCTCTGTGAGAATTCAAGGCCAACCAGGGCTACACACTAAGGTCCAGGCTCGCCATTCAGGGCTACAGTGAGGCCTTGTCCCAACCCTGAAAAGTAAAGTAAAGAAATCTATGATGTGCTGAGTTCCCAAATTTAACTCGGATTCAGAGGTTCACAGACTCCACCCTCCTGAAGCCTCATTCAAAGCCTTTGCTGACACTGTCAAATGACAGCAAATGTCATTCATTTCCAAGACATCTCAATCTATGCATTCTCCCGTGACCACACAGTCACCCGGTTAAGCAGGCAGCGAGGGGACTCAGCTTTGGACGTGAAAAGACGGGCACTGGTGGTGATGCGCACGAGCCCTCCGGGGGCCACCCCTGGGGACACTCTGCTTCTTCCTTCTCTGGGTGGCACTCCTTGTCATCCACACCCACCAGAGTCTGAATTCACACCTCTGGTGGATTATCTGAGACGGCTATAGCTACTTCCCTTCTTGAAGTAAGAAATAACCACTTGCCCCCCTGACACAAAGTTATCAGGGTAAGTCCTTAGTTGCTTTCTTCCAGAACCTACCCAAATGTTAATGTAGCCTAAAATCTCTGCTTGCTCCGGGCCATCCCTCGTCTGTGAACAAACCCACTTGCCCCATCTTGTAGTGGACACCTGGAAGTTATAGGATAGTTGAGCTGTGTGGCAGAAGTCTATGTATCGCTGCTATTTCTATTTGTTTATTGCTGGCCACTGTTCCTAACCTGACGAAACGCTTGTTTGGATCCTTAAGGACCTCTCCCAGTTCTTGGCTGACACCAGCCATCAGTTTGATCACCATGCCATTAAGTCTTCAGCCACATCACTAATATTCAAGAGAAGTCTGGAAAAGCATGGGGAAAGAACTCCACGGTGTTTCATAAAGACTCAGGCAATCCCTGGGCGGTCTGGAGCACGGGACCTGAAGCACCCCCGTCCCCTTCCTGCGCTACTCCTGCAAGCAAGCACAAGGCCTACCACACCTGCCAATCATCTCCATCTTCTCAAATACAAAACAAAGAATCCAGTGTTCAACAGAATCAGAGGTGAAGAGTATACAGGAAGTGGCATGGGCATGAACCCCGCCACGGTCACTTGTAAGTCACACTAATTCAGGTGCGACCATTACAAGCACAGTCACATACCCTCTCAGTGCTGGCGGGCCTCCTAAAGCTCTTTTCTTTCGAGGAAGTCAATGAAGTGAGAGCCCAGACAGCCCACTGTTTGTTTTCTTGTCTTGCTGGTGCACTGATGAAGGCCAAAGGTGTCTTTACTAAGATTTACTATTTTATGTATGTGAGTACACTGTCGCTTTCTCAGCTTTCTCAGATCCCATTACAGATGGTTGTGAGCCACCGCGATGGTGGGGAACTGAACGCAGGACCTCTAGAAGAGCAGTCAGCGCTCTTAACCGCTGAGCCGTCTCTCCAGCCCACGGGTCGGTTTTCTCTGGTTTGCCTACGCACCCAGCCGGCAGCCCGATCGATGCCTGGTGGGATGAGCTGTACGGACCAGGAACGCAATGCAGGTGCTCCCACGTCTACGCCAGGAGCAAAGGCCAGCACCCCTCAGACAAACCTCGCTCCCCTAAGTTCACGCACACCTTGACTTCAACCGTCTCCCATGTTCACGCAGCCCAAATGTATGCACCTCAGCTTGGATGCCTTCAGGACTGGTCTCTGACTCCAAAGACAACCCCCATCCACTCTTGACTCCTCCTGGCCCCTCTGTAGCACACACAGTCAACTCCAATCACAATGGCCCCTGGGACGAGTCTTGCAATAAGCAGGCCCTTCCTCCAGCCTCAGAACTCAGCTCCACTGTAGTGTCCTTGGGACACTCAGTCCTGAGCAGCAGCCACACGAGGCTGCCCTTGAAGAACCCGTGTAGACCCCTCAGGATCCTCTCCTAAGTCCCCGTGACCCTTGTGTGGCTTCATCTCCTGCCTGCCTGCCGACTCTGTCCCAAAGCGAACAGATGCTAAAGCTGAAAATCCCAACAGCAAGTCAGCGAGGCTTCTGGTGGGGACGCTACACGAGTTCGGGAAGGAAGAGCTCTGCTTCTCCAGGTTTTGTCTAATCTTTATAACTTGGTAAAGACAGTATAAATTTAATTCCCCAAAGTTCAGGAGCTTATAAATCAATTCAACAAATAAATTATTGCCTAAATTAAAGCCACACTTTAAATTTAGCAAATGTAATAATCTTGTGAACAAAGTATATGTGTATATACCCTTAATAAACTATGTGTGTGTGTATGTGTGTGTGTGTGTATATATATATATATACATATATATATATATATGCATAGATAGAGAGAGTTTATTAAAGGGTGAATTGAGTCTAAATGGAATATCAAAATAATAATGAAACATATTTCCATTTTCCCTCAGACTTGCTCCTAACACCACAGAAAACTGTGAAGCTTCTAAGCGGCAGCGCGGTGCCCTGCCAGTCACATCCCCAAGCTCACACTGCCACACTGCCACACTGCCATACTGCCACACTGCCACACTGCCCCGCTACCATCCAGATTTTGTCTCTGCCGACAGCCAGTAGCAGGCCATTTAAAGAGAACAATAGCATGGTGGCACTTACCACATAAACACAGAGGAAGGGCAGGAAAGGAGCGTGTGAATGTATCAAATCGTAGACCCTCCACCACAGCTGAAGCCACCACTGACCTCCTCACAGCACCGTGCAGAAAACTCTACACACACACACACACACACACACACACAGAGAGAGAGAGAGAGAGAGAGAGAGAGAGAGAGAGAGAATACTGCCACTCTTGGTGTAAAATTCACATAGAATACAAGACAATGTATTTCACATATTTGCACATAGCAGGCCTCTAACCAGGGTCAGATTGCAGTCCCTTCACTGTTAGAGGGCTCTATAACTCTGACATATGATTATTTCAGTGATGCATAAAGCACAGAAACCCTTTAGTCCACCACCATGCAGAAGACAGCCCTGACAGGAGTCTCTACGTTCCCACTGAGCTGCGGACCACCGCTCTCACCCAGCACTTTGCAGACACACCACCAACTTGCTATCTCTAGGGCAACAAGAGTTTGTCACCAGGCAGGCCTGGACCCATCACTCCTGGCTGCTCCTGGCTGGCTACAGATGAGGGATAAGCTGTTCAAGAGTCCTGAGCCGTGATTCCTCCATTGTTCAAAGAAAAATAATCTCTCTGAGACAGTTGCTGGAAAGACATCTGGCGAGAGAGGCCCACCCCGCCACACCCGAGGACAGGAGCTCGGTCCCTTGTGGTCTCCCTGCCGCCCTCAGAGCTCTGTGGAGCTATTTAACTGGAAGTGGGTATGTTAACTGGGTCTCGTTTGTGAAGGCAAGCACTCTTCCAACAAGCGATGCACCCAGCCCTACTTTCTTAGTTTGTAAAATTAGCAACTTTAAAGCTGTGGCATAAAAAAAAAATGTTAATAAATGAAAATTGTCAACTGACACCTGCTTTGGGACAAAAAACCACTCTCCATGGTGACATGCAAACTGCTTTCAGAGACATGCCCCACTAAGTCTGTTCTTTAGCAGAGCCACGGCCGAGCGTGGCCTTCCACTGACTCCTATTGTAACGTGGATGCTCAGGGGGAAAAGTCACCATGACCACCAGGAACTCAAGTTTTCTATTTGAAAGGGGAGACTGATGGAGCTGCAGCGATGGATCAGTGGTCACGAGCACTGCCTGCACTTGGGGAGGACCCAGGCCGAGGCCCGGCACCCACAGAACGGCTCCCAGCCATCTGTGACTCCAGCCGGGGGCTGCGGTGCCCTCTTCTGGTCTCTGAGGGCATTCATGAGATGGACAGACAGATGTAAAACACTGTATATACAGCAAAATCAAGACAAACTTTAAAACGAAGGAGAACAAAATGCAAACCTAAGCCGAGACAGCCTGTGCTAAAGGAACGACTGCTACTAACCAGCTGCTCGCCAGGACCCGGACACAGTGGGAGTGGCTCCAGGGAAGCTTCCTGAGGGCTGACTGCAGCAGCATGGCCCAGAGCAGCTCGGTTCCTAGGAACTGCACTCCAGCGCATCAACAAGCAAGGCGAGAATATGTCTACAACCTCCTCTCCAACAACACCGAGGAAATAGATACATTATAGACAGACGGACAGATGAGTTGGGGGTGGATGGACGGACGGACGGACGGACGGATGGACGGATGGATGGGTGGACGGATGGACGGATGGGTGGGCAGAAAAATAAAGGTGGCAAAATGCTAGAATCAGAAGTGCCAGAACTGAGAAAGGTGTATGGTACCTCTCTGTGATAAAATTTAAATGCACTTAAACCAGGGTGCTGGGAGTGTTAAAGACCACAGACAACCAAGGTAAACGTGACCTGTCCTACCAACCCTCAATGCCTCAGAACTGCAGGCAGAGACAACACTCTCACACAGAAAGAGGAGTGCGCACAGTAAACCTGGGGACCAGGTTGCAAGTTACAAAATACAGTACTTTATTACTTTTATTATTTACTTAGTCAGGGTCTCGCCACGTAGCCCGAGCTGACACAGAACACTGTATAGACAGCAGGCTGGTCTTGACCTTGATCTGCCCACCTCTGCACTGAGGGCTGAGATTAAGCGTGTCCCCACCATACCAGGCTTGGCGCACTTTTCTAAGGTTTGACTGTCTATAAATCTTTATTTCGTGTATGTAGAAAGGTAAAAGTGCTGGCCACGGGGAAATAGTATGAGAGTTTTAAAATGCAGTGCACACTAAAAACCCAAATTCCAAAGTTGTAGGTAAAGAAACAGAGGAAGGAGAGAGTTCTGGACTGACTTGGAGACTGCCTTGCCAGCTGAGGGCTGAGCTGAGAGGAGCGCCCTCACCAGCCTCGCCTCTGTGTCTATCTGGAGGAGGGCAGGAAGCTTTGGACAAAGCAAACACCTTCCCTGAACTTCAGTTTCCTGCTTTGAAAAGTCAACATAATAATAGTATCTATCAGCCTGAGGGTACAGCACAGCAGGTCAAGGTGATGTGCAAAGCTCAGGGGTACATATAGTGAAAGGGACTGCCACCGCCGCCGCCACCAGTGGACTCACCCACCGCTACCTCCCCACCCTCCCAGGCATGAGGAGGGACTAGGAGACAAGCAACTGCTCCACCATGCTGTCCCAATGGCAAGCATCCCTCCACCCTGCCTGGCCTTCCAGAAGCAGTGGCAGCAAAATGCAGACGGACAGTGTCCTCATTCGCCCAGAATCTTAACAGTAAAGTCTCTTGAAGAATCTGAAAACAATACTCAACCCAACCTGGAGATCCCACCGCCATTCAGGGCTTAAGCTAGCACGCCTGCGCATCCTCGCCCACGGCCCTGGTCTAGAAAGCCTTTACCCAGCATACCTCTGACCACCCTGTAAGCCAAGGCACCTCTCCCAAACCCTCTGCCTCTCAGGGTCCCACCACTCACAACTCTTTTACTTAACAGGTAATGGATATTTTTCCCATGCTACTGCAACTGTTTATCTGTCTCTCTCATCAGATGCGGCGCTCCTTCAGACCGCAAGCATTTGTTCTTCCTCCTAATTCTCCTCACACTCAGAACTTCAGACACAACTAATATCCTGCTCAGTCGTTGGTTTATAAGTGAAATCCCAGGGTGTCCTTCCTAGCCTTTACTCCCTCCAAGGATCCCCTTCTAAACCTTACAACCTTGCTAAAAGTGTAAGCAGTCACCACTCTGAGACCTGACAGAGCCTGGCTCGTGACAGCTCTTACTAAACGTGTGGTAGGGGTGAGGAGCACAGCCAGCTGTCTCCTATGCCAAGCGTGACTTCTCCTGGATTCAAGCTCTAATGCTCCAAACAGGCGTGTTTTATTTCCCTGCCATAATGTCACTCTTTCCAATAGTCTCAAAGCATTTCCCAAGCTCTGCTGATTGCTGCTACTGTAATTAAGCATGGAAAACGCCTATAAAGCACCTGCCACTCTTTAAGATTCACCACACACACACGTCACCACCAGGAAGTCGGAAACACCCATGTGGAGAAAAGACCTGTGCAACTCGGGCCCACTGGGGTGACTTTTTCCTCTCCTCTTCTCTTGTCTTCTCTTGTCTTCTCTTCTCTATTAATGTGTATGGAGTTTGAGGCCAGCCTGGTCTACAGAGTAAGTTCCAGGACAGCCAGGGCTACACAGAGAAACCCTGTCTCAGGGGGCGGGGGGAACCCTAATGTGTATGATGTGTACGGGTGTTTTGTATGCACGTATGGCCATGTAACACATGCGTGCCTGGTGCCTTGGAGGCCAGAAGATGGCGACAGATCCCTTGAGACTGAAGTCACAGCCAGCTGTGAGCCATCTTGTAGGTGCTGGGAATTGAACCCAGGTCCTCCGGAAAGGTCACTGCTGAGTCATCTCTCCAGCTCTCCAATAATTTTGTAAGCAGTACACATGAACTATAATAATAACACAAAAGCACGGGAGTGTATTCCGTTTCATTGCTGGCAAGGGTTCAGTCACAACCAAAGCACGGGAAACCGGGGGAAGCGTGACCCTCTGCCTACATGTGAACGAAAGGCCACCTGCACACTTGGCAGGAAGGGGACAGCAGCAGGTATGCCGGTCATAGATCCTTAGCATTTATGGCAAATTATTAATCAAGCCCCACCTGAAACAATTTGTTAAATTGATTTTAATCACTGGGCCTCTCACGTGAAGCTTTGTATAATCAGCATTTCATTTACAAAATTAATTGCCTGATTGATTCTCAGGAGGCAGTGCTGTCATTACCTACTGTCATAACTGCCGAGTAGGGTGTCACAACATGAAATTCTGACAGTATGAAAAGCATTGCTATTTTAAAAGTGGATGAGGGGAAAGGGTGATAATGAAAGAAAAGCAAAAAAGTCACATTATCCCTAGGCCAGAAGTAAAGGCACCAGTGTGTCACATGACCCACCTATTTGCTAGCAAAATTTTAGAAACTTACCAAGATACCAAAATTGATTTTTTTCAAACACATATAAGCATGCACATTGATCTTTCAAAAACATTTGAATATGTTAGATATACAGTTTTATTATTACATTTCTTGCTTACTGTTTAATAGTCTATCGATAACTGATGAATCTTCATCTAAAACCCTGTTATCACAATCAATTAACAGAGATCAGGACATAGAGTATTTTGGGGATTTGGTGAGACAACTCAGCTGATAATAGAGAGTCTGACAGCCTGAGTTTGACTCTAAAACCTACCCCTGAAAGTCGCCCTCTGACACACACACACACACACACACAGAGTCACTTGCATGTAACTTGCATACACTTGCATACAAACAAGATACACTTAGAACAGATTTTCAGTGTAAAAATTAATCTCTGAAACACAGGACAAGAAAGAAAGGGTTTTAATTAACTAGTGTCATTTTCCCAAAAGGGAGGTCATATTATCCATATGACCACACTGCAAAGGCACCTGCAAACCTGTAAAACCAGGCAAAGATTCCACCTTTCTCTTTACTAGTAATTTGTATTTTCAAAAAGAATGTTCAGCTTCCTCCCAGACCTTAGGTCTTGGAGATCCTCCATCTTTGCCTCACCTGCACGCCCTTCATCTCTGGCAGCCCATGACAGCAGGCTGCCCAGACTAAGGCAGAGAGGCTTTCAAAGGCTAGAGTAACTTCCAAAGCATAGTGGGAAGGATGCCCTCTGCACACAGCCCAAGGCTACACACAGCCTCCCCCAATGGGTTCTAAGAACTTCACCTTCCCTTCCTGCATTGAATTTTAGTCCCCCAAATTCCTTTAAAAACAAATTTCCCCTTAGAAAACCACGCTACCATCTTTTTTTAAAGAATTATTGATTTATTTTATGTATATGAGTACACTGTAGCTGTCTTCAAACACCCCAGAAGAGGGCATTGGCACTCATTACAGATGGTCCTGAGCCACCATGTGGTTGCTGGGATTTGAACTCAGGACCTCCAGAAGAGCAGTCAGTGCTCTTAACCTCTGAGCCATCTCTCCAGCCCCCATGCTATCATCTTGAAACCAAGTATTTGATTTGCTGACTTGGTAAAGAGAGCTAATTGGTCCATCATACCCACCAGCACACTGCATGTCAACATGACAAATCTATGGTTGGTGGCATCTGCACCACTGGAGTGACCTGACCTGGAGAGGGGTCCTGGTAACCTCCCTCTCCACATCACTCCCTGCACATAAGTGCTGCTTCACAATTCTGTCACAGCTCACAAGGACACCCTAAGTATCAGCAGTATCTACAAAAGGCTTAGAAAGAGGCACCGTGATGCATGTCTGGGCTCACTCCCTACACACACACACACACACACACACACACACACTGACCCATTAAACAACAGGATTTACAGAGTCATGTATTGTGCATCAGTTCAAGTGGACAAAGTCGGGGTCTAAAGCATCGCTTCTCAACCGTCCTAATGCTGCGACCCTCATGTTGTGGTGAGCCCCAATCATAAAAGTATTGTTTCAACTTCATAACTGTAATTTTGCTAGTGTTAGGAATCATAATATAAATATCTGATATACATGATATCTGATATGCAACCCCTATGAAAGGTCAGTGTATCCCACAAAGGGTTGTGACGCCCAGGTTGAGAGCCGCCGCTGGCCTCACCAGAAGGCAGAGGATTGTATCCCACACAAGAGGGCGGAGACTCAGCACTAACCTCAAACACTTACCGCTAGCAGAATCTACAGAGACAAAGCTGCTGACAGTCAAACTCCAAAAGGTAAGAACAAAGGGCTGCTTGCTGTCCTGGCTTCACTCCTGCTGCTCTGACAAATGCCTGCTAGCAACTTCAGGAGAAGGGTTTGGCTAATGAGTCCGAGTGACAGTCTGTCACTGTGGGAGAGCCAAGGCAGGAACTCCACACTAGTCACAGCACATCTAGTCACAAGCACTGAGGAGAGCACGCGCGCTCACAAAGCTGAGTTTGGGAGAAGGCCTCCAACTCAATTAACCGATAAGAAAATTTGGGCTGGAGATGAGGAGATGGTTCAGCGGTTAAGAGCACTGGTTGACTTTCCAGAGGGCCCAGGTTCAATCCCGCACCCACAGGGCAGCTCACAACTGCCTGTGACCCCAGTTCTCCTGGCTGTGACACCCACACACAGACACACATGCAGGCAAAACAGCAATGAACATAAAATAAAAAGAAATAAATCATGAGAGACAGTCAAACAGACAGACAGACAGACACCCTCACAGACACAGGCATGCTCACAGGGCTGCCTGATCTAGGCAGTTCCTCACTGAGACTCTTCATGGTGACCCTTGGCTGTGTCCCTTTGGTAGCTAGAGCAGGCCCTGGAGCTAGGCTGAGAGTGCAGTTGAGAGCATCCGTTCAGGCAAGGGAAGGAGACACAGGCCTGTCCTCCCAGACAGAGAGAGGGGGGCCAAGGTTCCAAAGCTCAACGCCATCTTCAGCTACATAGAAAATCTGAGGCTAGCCTCTCAAGAACGGAGGAAAGATGGCACAGTCTGCCAGTCAGGAAGCCTCACTCTTACTTGGAGGAGCTTAACAAGCACCTCAGCAGAAAGACTGCAGGAAAAGGCCTGCTCTGCCCTTCACAGGAAGGGGAGGGGGAGCAGGTGCAATGTGGGAACCTGGGGCAGAAAGAGTTTACACTTCTCGACAGGAGGCACAGGGCTAGAGATGGCTGACAGACATGGAGGACAGAGGAAAGGGTTCTTTCAAAGGCCATACTCATACGGCCATGCGTCCATCCACTGTTTAAACTGAACCACATTCACGTGTAAAGTTCTATGAGAGGTTGACGCTGACAGGAATGCATGGTATAAAACGGGCTTGTGGATGTCAGCTCTTCACAAGGAACACATCAACTTATAAGTTCTAAAGGGACACAGAGCACAGGCCGGACAACAAGCACCCGGTCCTCCAGCACCTCCTGGGCAGGCACTCAGCACTCTCCAGATAGACTCTGCACACAATTCATGTTAATTAAAGGTCCTGCAACTAGCTAATGTTGCCAACCACTAGTCTGGTTGAAGAAAACCACACTCTGGAGCAGGTGACCTACACTGGGTCATAAAATAATATGACAACAGAACTTGCCAAAATATGCAATGCCATGACACTCCACTCCTATGAAAACTCTGACCAGCTTGGATGGAACCAGGTCATCCCTCCTCTAGTCTGGAAAACGCACCCGTTGAAGCCGTAAGCTGGACCACGGGTTCAGAGCTATAGAGACCGCTAACGGTGAGCGAAAAGCCCGAGGAAGGAAGGCGGGCGAGGCAAGCCTGTACCCTCACGTCCCTTCCCACTCACATGAGCGACCAGCCAAGAGACGCAGCGACCTCCGAGCCAAGAGGCCTCAGGACGGAAGTGACTTTGCTGGCGCCCTGATCTCTGATGCCAAACTCTAGAAGTGAGAAGGGCTCTCGTCTGAGTGGTGCCCAGTCTGCTGCATTTGCACGAAGCCTGAGCAGACTAATAGAAGCTACTGCCATCCTGCCTCTGCCACCCCACCTTAGCGGGCAGGAGTCTGAAAAGGCCCTGGGATGGATGCCTCCTGCAAGTCACAGCTTTCTGTAATCGCTTCCTCTTAAGACGTGCACTCGCATCTAAGCAAGAAAACACTGAGAACATGGAATGATTTTGCAGATGCAAGTCAAATCCTTCGACAGTTGATTGTGGGGTCCCGGAAGACGAGGCTGGCCTAATGAGGTAAGTTTAACAGAAAGCCGCACCACAGTGACTCTCCCTCTATCGGGCACTGAAGAAGTGAACAGTCACACACTCTACAACTTCAAGGAATGATTCTGCCAACAGTCTGTAAAACTGCCCCTTCCTCAGTCCCGCCCAGAGCACAGCCCAGACAGCCCCTGGACTGCAGGCCACCACCACCCCAGACCTCAGAAGGCCCGGTTGGGTAGTGCCTGATCCACTGACACTCTGAGAAAAATCAAGCATTCTCTTAAGCCACTAGATTTATTTACAGCCAAAGAAAGCAAATCCACAGGTTGGAGAGGAATATGCAGGCCCTGCAGCTGCTCCTGCTCCCCACTCCCAGTCAGGAAGATTTTACCGCTAGCCTTCCTCCCGCCCCGCAGGAGCTGCCGCTGCTGCTCAAACCTCTTGTGTCTAAGAAGCAACTGTGAGCTTCTCTGCCTCTCCCATCTCTAAGCAAACACTGTTCACTAAGATCTTGATCCTATGATGGGTGCATCCAGAGAGCATCTGCAAACCACCATGTGGGCTACTGCCTCTCTGGGGGCACAGACCGTCCGTCAAGGCAAGCTGCGACTGTCACTTGGTTCAGGGTCTCAGGGACAGCAGAGACTGAGTTAAAGAAGAGATGGTTGGGACAGCGGAGGAGAGAAGGCCCCGCTCTGTGCTGGAGAACAGTTACAGCTGGGCAGCAGGATTGGCGAGAACAGGGGCAGGCAGGTGACATCAGGAAGCTGCAGCTAGGACTGCATACGGTTTACAACCAGAACCCAGCAGGGGATGGGTCAACATAAGACTTAGGAGCAACCTGAACTGAACCGTAAGCCAGGTCACAGGATTACCGACAGCGACAGCAATACAGGGAGGCACGCCCAAAAGTGCGGGTGAAAAATAAGCAGTTCAAACTCGCTGCTGCTACCTGCCAGGGCTCAGGCCTGCGGACACGGAGGTCACAGGTGCGCTAAGTGCCCCTCCTCCCGGCGTCTCCCACTGAAGCTGCCGCGGTCTGGAACTCAAGCCCCCCACACACCAGTCAACAGGGACAGCACCCCCACACTGCTCCAGGACCTTTCAGAGGGGTGGCAGGTTCTCTCCACACTCACCTACCTGTCTCCAACCTGCTGGCCTTACCCAGTAACCGGCCTTCACCTGGGAGAGCACAGCCCAGCACACCCAGCTCCCTGCCCATCGACCTTCAAGTGACTTGAAAATGGCTAGTTGTGAACCACTTTTTAATAAACCATCCCTAGTAAGCGGCAAATCCTCAAATGCCCTTGGCAGGGCGCCACCGACCTATGGGCTCACCTGGCCGCTTCAGCTAACCTCATACGTCTCCCTGGCATCACCGTGCTGTGCTGATTAGGTTCCCCTCAATCCCTGTTTATTAAATCACTTCCAGTAAGCGTGCATGGTTACAAATTTGTTTCCGACTGAATCAGGTATCACATGAAAAGGTAATACAACAGGCCAAGAGCCCTCCGGGGATGGTTTCATCTAGACCTCAAAAGTAAAACGGGGCTGAAATGTTACAAGAGACAGCTTAATATATGTACAGCTTCCAAGATCAATGGAGCAGCAGTCCAAGCCGGATCCTGTGTACTGAACAGCGGCGTCCTACACTAAGCGTGGGACGCAAAGGCCAAGAGACTCCATGTGTGTCTCAGTGCTGCCTGCTTCCTAATCAGGAGGCTGGTGATGGTCTGCCAGCAGGCGACAGTCCCCAGAGCTCCAGAGTCAGCAGCCTGCAGGAACAGGCTCCTCAGCCCACACTGCGCTAGGGCAAGGAAGCCACACATCAGACTCGCAACACTTCACAGTCAGGTCACTGGTGTTTTACTTTTAAAGGGTGAAAAACCAATCAACTGAGTGGGAAAGACCCAGCAGATACCAATCGATTAAAGTGATCATTGAGTCTGCTGGGCCACGTGACTGATTAGCTTCAGTGACATGAGACATGCTCAGACACCCAGCTCTGAACTATTTTCCCCAAAGCCCAATGCGATAAAAATCCTTAGTACTGTCTTTAATTGTGGATTTTAGTCCTCCTAAAGAAACTGTTATCTTTTTAAAGTTTCTCTCCTTTCATCAAACAAAAAATAGAGCAAATGAGAACAGGGTAGTCTTTTATATTTTAAAACCAGACAACACATTTACACAACTGACGAATTAACAGGCAAGCCCATTGATTTATTTTATTTACTTATATGGCATGCAGAATACTCACTGAGTTCTTCAACTTTGGAGAACCAGTGTATCTCTCTAATATCTTTAAATTTTCAGCAGAAAGGAACTGTATAAAGACACCAGCTCTAACAGAAGGTCAGAGGAGGCTGGGGCCCAAACCTACACCCTTGTCATACACCCTTGTGACAGAGCGCAAAAAAGGTTTTCTCCAAAAAATGTTACTTACAAACTTACATGGTTATGTTGGAAGAAGATTATTAGCGCTACTGCCCCCCCCCACACACACACACACAAAGAATGCCGTGAAGTGTTTCAAGAGACACCACACACTCACACACACACTGTAACCACAGCAGGCCGGGGCAGGAGGTCTCTAGGCTCTAAGTTACCTGGGTTACATATCAAAACTGTGTTTGTATATGCATGTGGACCTGTGTATATACAGCCATGCGTGTATGAACTAATAGGTAAATGCCACATGATACCAATACATCCTCATCTCTGACCTCAGCAGAAACAAAGACAGCAACTCAGGGTGGGGAGCGCATACCGCTGATGCCTTCCATACAGAAAATGTTCCATCCTCGCTCAACTACTGCTGGCTTTTGGATTAGTGAATTCAGTTTGAGATGTGTGTCTCCGCCTGTGCTCTGTATCACAACAGAGTGAAAGTTTGCATTACCAGTTACACAGGTGACCGTGACAGCCTGCACTGTGTAGTGTGTGTTGGCCAGAAACTATTCTGGATCCCAGCCACCAACCGAAGACCACAACTGCCCTGGACACAGTGAGAAAGGACCAGCCCTGAAGACCCCATACTGATTTCCCCAGGCCAGTCCTCTAGTCAACTGACTCAGAGAATGGCATTCCAAAATGGCTCTATGACCCCACAGGAGAGGCAATGTCACAGCTGTTCACCATTCAGCAAGTGCTTAAAGGGCAGGCTTCCTCTCCTCAGCGCATTCAGGTACCCATAGGGGACTGAGGAGAAGCGAGGCCAGAGACAACAGGACAGTGGGCTCTATGCCTGGCTGCTTTTAATATCATTGTCCATTCACATACAGTGTTTTTAGTCAAAAATAAAATACACGTCATAGTCTAGAAAGCAGACATAGATGAAGGTCCAGCGTGAGACAGAAACTATTGGCACTAAAGTCAACCCCGTGAAAGAGATCACAAATAGTCAACTTGTGTGTGTTGGCCAATGCTTGAGCCTTTTAAAATGAAAACATACTGAAATATTATTAATTTTATAACTCAAAGACAAAGATTCAAAACTTTGGGATTGAAATTTAAGGAAATTGTTCCTAAAAGAAGAAGAAAAACCACTCACTTCGTAGTAGGCGGGGAAGGACCTGTGGTCCCTCGCGACGTGGAGAACCAAGAAGCTGCTCAATTTCCAGCCCTGGTGCTGGGCTCCTCCCTGCACCCCAGATTCTCCGTCCAGTAGATGGAAACTCCAGCCCCAAGGCAGCCAAGTGCTTCAGTGGAGACCAGGGAGGGCAGGGAGTCCCGAGAGCAGAATGGCTAAGCAGAGGCGGAACCTGAAATGCTGAGCTTAGCCCTCAGGCCAAGGTAGCAGCACACACAACCAGTAGAAGTATGGCGAAGGAACCGGAGCCGCGAAGGGCTCTGACACAGAAGATTACGTAGACTGCGGACTGCTGCTTCACTGGCATATAGTCTATGCACTGGGGTCTGCTTTCGGTGCTAATGGACAAAGACTGAGTAGACACCAGAGCCAGCATCACAATCTGGCCACATTTTCTAATCCTCGGTCCAAGTGCCTGCAGAGTCCTAAGCAGACAACTCACTACAACACCCAAGAGTGACTGTGTTGGGTTTTGAGACGTGGCCTGAAGCCATCGTCCTAAACGGTGCCCCTGTGGTCCAGCTTTGGCACAGAAGAGCCAGGAATGCCCAGCGACCCTCTCCGGTTAGTGGGAGGACAAAATGAGAAAACCACCTTAGACATTTTAAGTGAAGAGCAAACAATCTATATTTCAACCTGAGTTGAAATGCATTTGTCCGTCTGGTGGGCGCGCTACTTGATCCCACTGAGACAGTTTCTCCATCGGTCTGTAGGGGCCCAAGCACCGGGGCCGCCAACCGCACTTTCCTTGGGTTTAGACACGTTTACGTTTCTCCAAAATGCTGTCTGTAAGTTATCACCTCTGAGGCGGCAGGGAGCAGGCACTGAGCGAAGACTCTGCACGGGGTGGAGGGGAGGCCGCTGGAGTTGCTGGTGCTTGCGTTAACTACAAGTGAGCTCAGGAAGCATTCGCAAAACCAAATTGTAAGGCCGCAAACTGGAAAAGAGATAGCCCCCTTCCCTGTACCTTCTCCAGGTATGGAAAAGCAGAGGTAACTTTTGAATAGGGCTCTGGTAGGCTCTTAAGAGCAGAGTGGGTACACCCTGTGGGCAGTCTCATCAACCCTGAGAACTGCGTCTGAAGTGGGAAGAACCAGTGCCAGAACACCTCTTACATGGTGTCACAGAACCGAGGTCACATGATCACCCCATTCCTCAAAGCAGACACCGCCCAGGCTGGGCGTCCAAAATAGCTTCCTTCTGTGACCGCCTCACTGAGCATGAGGCGTCAGTGCCAGCAGAGACTGAGACCCTACTAGCTAGCGACTTGACGATGCAAAAAGCCATAAACCAAGCCAACAACCTGCAGCCTGACAGGGCCCAGACAGGTTAAGCTGAGGAAGAGACCTCTGCCCATCACACTCGTGGGCACATGTGGGTGCTACAGCATCACCTTCCAACAAACAGAAACCAGAGGAGGAGGAGAAAAAGAAAGAAAGAGAAGAAGAAAAGAAATTTTGTGTTTGTTCTGATTTTGTTTTGTTGTTGGTTTTCTGTTGGTTTTTTTTCCTGGCCAAATCAATTCTCTCTGGTAAAACAACTTTTCAGTGGCTATAGAATATGCTACAGCCCTTTTGCGATGCACAAGGCTCTTTATGATCTGCCCTGGTTGTCACTCTGTCTGAAATGGAGGGGCGAGCCGGGCGGTGGTGGCGCAGGCCTTTAATCCTAGCACTTGGGAGGCAGAGGCAGGCAGATTTCTGAGTTCGAGGCCAGCCTGAGTTCCAGGACAGCCAGGGCTACACAGAGAAACCCTGTCTCGGAAAAAGAGCCGGGGGGGGGGGGGGGGGGGGGGGAGAGAGAGAGAGAGAGATTGATTGATTCCAGTGTAACTGAGAACTCGCACCTGCAGCTCCCCTTGGTGCTGTCCAGCACTGTGTCTGTACTGGGTGTGGAGTGCCTCAGTCCTCTAGCAGTCACGTGAATAGTACAGCTCAAGGCTGTCCTAACATTCCGCATTCCTAAACTACAACCACGTGCCCCGGGCGAGGAAGGGAGGGAACATTCTACCCAAAACATACAGGCTTGGCTTCCGAGGTGGTGGTGCACGCCTTGAATTCCAGCACTCTGGAGGCAGAGCCAGGGAGGTCTCATCAAGTTTTAAGCCAGCCTGGTCTACATAGCAAGGCCACAGAGGGAAACCCTGTCTCAAAAAAGACTTAATAAATGAATAAGACCATGCCAAGAAAGGAACTCGTTTCCATGCACTACAGTCCACCACAAAAGGGAAGCCTGTTAGCTTAGCAGGCGCAGAGTCAATTCACTGCATGCTTTACGAACGCCGAACCCTATAAAAATGTTTTTAATTAAAAAGGGGTTGGGGAGGAAATATAAGAAAGTGTTGATGCACCAGGCGTGGTAGTGCACACCTTTAGTCCTAGCACTCTGGAAGCAGAGGCAGTCAGATCTCTGTAAGTTTGAGGCCAGCCTGGTCTACAAAGCTAGTCTAGGACAGCCAAGGCTACACACAGAAATCCTGTCTCGGAAAAGAAAAGTGTTGGTGCTCACAGGAGTACAAACTGTCTGAAGAGTCTTTGCTGCTCTGTCAGTGTGGGCGTTGGCTGTCTCCCACCCGTGTGCATGTACAGGGCTGCTGACTAATGTTGTGGAGATTCATATATGCACACACACACACACACACATACATACATACACACTTGTAAGCAGCACTCGTGTTCCTAAATGTTCATGCATCCCTTTGCTTAGGAGATGCCACCAATGTTCACAAGCATAAAAACAAGTTCTAGTGGGCTGGAGAGATGGCTCAGCAGGTAAGAGCACTGACTGCTCTTCCAAAGGTCCTGAGTTCAAATCCCAGCATCCACAGAGTGGCTCACAACCATCCGTAAAGAAATCTGATGCCCTCTTCTGGTGCGCCTGAAGACAACTACAGTGTACTTATTTATAATAATAAATAGATCTAAAAAGCAAAAAACAAACACAGGGCCTAGCTTGTTTTTAACCACAGAAAAACAAGGTCAATGCATAATGTTTCCTTTCTACAACAACTCTCCTTATACTCCTCAGGAACAGCTATTTCAGCCTCCCACGCCCCGTGCTTGCAAGGAAGCGCCCCAGTGGGCTGGGTGATCTCTCAACTTCCACTTGCTAAATGTTAAGAAATCCCACCTCTGAACCTAGGCAGAAGCTTCAAAATGAAAAACGGGGACTATAAAAAAAATATGAAGTATCCTCAATTCCCACATTAACATTTGCTGCGTTTAAAAGTGTTTTTAAGTCAGGGCTAAAGGAGGTGGCTCAGCAGTTAAGAGCACTGGCTGCTCTTACAGAGGACCAGGTCTCAATTCCTAGTGCCCACATGATGGCTCACACCCATCCACTTCCAGAGGCCCCCGATGGCCTGCACTGACACTAGGCACACGTGATACACAGACATGGATGCAGGCAAAAACAGCAATACATACAAACAGAATTTTTTTTTCTTAGTTTTTAGTTTTTTTAAAAAACCCCATGTCCCAAATTGGACGTGTTCAGGGATGCTGCAACAGCTAGAGAAAAGCTCAAAGCCACTTGGGCCCTGGGAACCTCAGGCCCATCTGAGCCACTCAGTAAGAGCTCAACGTAAGGAAAGCCCGGGATTAAACACTGCATTCTTTTTCAGTCCGAGCCTTGGTTTTCAAAGGACTAAGTAAGTCCTAACAAGCGGAGTATCATTCCACGCAGACACCCACACCCAGTGACAGAGGAGGGTTGGGCACGGGCAATTGCCACCCTTTACACAAAACCAAGCTTTCACAGACACTAAAGCATGTATTTTTCCTCATCTAATGACTGCGCAAAGCTCGATGTTTGCGAACAGAAAGTTTATTCCTTCCTGTAGGGTCGGTATCCCACGATACTTCCCATGGCTCACGCCTCAGGGCTTTACCTAGCACTCCTGGAAAGGCTGTGAGTTCCCTGACACTGACTGAGGTCCTGCAGCAGTCGGGCTACAAAAGCTCTGGGCAGGAGAGAAGAAGAAAGTGTGGCCCCACGCACAGGATCACTAGCCAACCGAATTCACACACCACGCTGACAGGCTCCTGCCTTCTGACAATGTGTCTCCTGTCTCATTTGACATGAAAAGCTAAAGCACTTCAGTCAATCGTGGGAACGCAATAACTTTTTTTTTTCCAAATGCATAAACTATCAAAGCACTTGGCCAGAGGCTGGAGTTCAAAATGTGGCACAGACAGAGACGAAGTTCTGCACTTGCGGTGCAGCAGGAGGAGCAGAAGCTAGCCTCACATGGACTTCCAGAGGCCAGCAAGTGAAAGCCACAGGAGAACCTTCCAGAGCTGGTTTAAATGGCAGACACTTTCTCTCCCACAGGAAAAGCAGAGGCCGGGGAGGAGGCTCAGGCTGAAGGCATGGCGCTCCAGCTCAGCACCTGAAGACCGGCCTGGCCGCGACGCTGGACACTTGGGACAAGACATGGGACATGGCATGGCGGTGCATGCCTTTAGACCCAGCTCGAGAGCAAAGACAGCAAGCGCTCTGTGGATCTGAAGCCAGCCTGGTCAATGTAGCAGGTTCAAAGACAACCAGGGCTATGAGGGAAGGAGGGGGGAGGGAGGGAGGGGGAAGGAGGGAGGGAGGGAGGGAGGGAGGGAGGGAGGGAGGGAGGGAGGGAGGGGGGGGGGAAGGAGGGAGGGGGAAGGAGGGGGGAGAGGAAAGGGGGATGAAGGGAGACAAAAAATGTTGGTGGTACACGCCTTTAATCCCAGTGCACAGAGGCAAAGGCAGGTGGAACTGAGTTCTTCAAGGCTAGCCCGGTCTAGTTCCAGGATATCCAGGGCTAGTGAGACTCTGTCACAAAGAGAGAGAGACAGAGACAGAGACAGAGACAGAGACAGAGAGGGAAATACAGGGACAGAGACACAGAGGAGGGAGAGGGGTGAGTCTGGGGTGAGCACCCATTCCTGTCACCCTTCCCAAGGAGACTGCAGAGGCCTCTAATAGAATTCTCTTGCAATAACGCTATCTTTACTCAACTCTTAAAATTGGAGATAAACATATAACCCTGAATATATCAAAGACCACTCAAGCCAGGTATGTGCACATGCCTGTAACTCTAGCACTTGGGAGGCAGAGGCAGGAAGATCACCAAAAGTTCAAAGCCAGCATGATTTATACAGAGTTATGCCAAAGCTACTCACTAAGACCCTGTCTCAAAAAAGAAAAACAAAATGGGAGTGAAGAACTTCAGAAATCATTCAACATCCTAAGCTACTGATTATCGATCACAGGAACTGACCTTGCACTTAGAATCAGAACACAGCACTAAATGTCTAAAGTTCCATATATACTGCGAGAAGCAACCAAAAATTCCAGAGTACTGCATCCCAGGACTTTCTACAATGACCAGAGAGTTCTAGATCTATGCCACATTTGGGCTACACACATGTCCACTGCAACTACAGAAGCCAGCCTTTGGTTTAAATAGTCACACAGGGCTGGTGACTCTGAGATTCTTCAGTCACATAACCTGTGTATTAATCCTGAGTCCATCTGTCCATCCCATGTCTTGCATCTGTCATATACACACAGGCACACACACACACACATACACACACACACACACACACACTGGTAGGGGACTTGACACAGGACATGTCTGTGTAGTCCTACCTGTCCTAGCGCTCACCATGTAGAACATGCTAGTCTCAAACACGCACACACACAGATCCTCTAGCCTCTGCCTCCCAGCTGCTGAGATCTCTGAGTTTTCTTTTTGCACAGTCTCAAGAAGAAAGAAAGCACACTGTGGCTCAGACCTGCTTCCAAGCTGGCAGGCCCAGTGAAGTACAGCACCTCCAGGCAGGACTCCGAAGCACACCTCTCTCAGAGCACCATCTCCAGGGCCTCTCCTGCTGCCTGGAAAACTCGACTAGGTCTCTGGGATGGGGGTTTTGTCTTTAACCAAATGACGTCCTCTAGTGGGAAGGAGAGTTCTTCCTTCGGGTTTAACAGCGTCTTCACAGACCACTAAATGCTGTCGTGCGAGCGCAAGCGGACAAAAAGTCCTTCTAAGTTGGCTGACAACTCCCCAGAGCTAAGTTCAGTGGCTGGAACTCCGCCCACTCTGGAGGGGAGGAAAGCATTCGCACTTGTACTGGATTCCACACCTGCCAACCACTTTTCCAGCTGCATGTGTGCTCACTCAGAAACAGGGGATGGCACAGGGCAGGCCCCGGCAGTATCAAAACAGGAGAGCAGAATCCCTCCAGCACGGGGCCGGACACCTCCTCACAATCCAACCAATTACCTTACTGATTAATAAGTAATTAATTACTTTTGATTGTAATGGCAAAACAACTGGTCTCTCTCAGTAGTGCAGGGAGCCTGTACTGTGAGGACCAGCCACTTAAAGGGGCTTCATTTCAAATAGTGGGAGAAATACATTCCCGCTTTAGCAACTTAGCATGCATGAATCACCCATGCAGACAGAAGCCCTACGTGACATTTGCAAACACAAGATTTCACAGAAAGTAACGAGAAAACATACAGTGTCATCTTTTACTCCTGCTGGCTGAGGCTTCCGCCCCAAATCATTGCCATGAGCAATGATCCTGCTTCAGGGAGATCTCCCGACTCAGGGTCGTCCCTGCTGTCTTCTTCAAGGGGATACCCCACCCCCACTGTCAGAGATAGAGAACACGTGAACGCACTGGTAGCTCAACAGAGTACAGAAAATTTTCAGAAATGTTTGTAAATAATCTTTGTGCAAACATGTCCCCGTGACTTATATTTGCTGAAATCTATAAGGTGAGAACAGCAAACCAAGCCTTCCTCCTGGGAGTCCTGCAGGATTAAATGTGAACTCAGATCAGAAGCGCATGCAGAGCCATGCATACCTGCCGTCTCCGGGGTACACTGACACAGGGCCCCCAGCCCTGCCAGGGCAGCTCCCCGGATCACTAAGAAGAAACAGAGAGCTGAGAGTCAGTCCAAGTCTCTGCTTCTTCCATCCATCTCGAAGCCTCCTTCCCTGTTCACTGCCTACTGTGGCTACCTGTCCAGTGGCCCGGACACCAACAGACACAGTAACTCCTCCACTCTCAGGGGGCTCCACAGAGCACTGCACCTGTCTCTTTTCCAGAAGCTTCCACGCCAAGCTGCTCTGGGAATCTCCCAATTCCCAGCTCCTTTGATCCTAGATTTGAGGCTTCCCAACTCTCTTCCATGCCCTTTCAGGCACTGGTCCAGGATCTGTTTTAGTTTGGGGACAGGGTCTCCTATGCAGCCTTAGCGGTCTTGGAACTCCCTGTGAACTCCCTGTGTAGACTAGACTGGCCTTGAACTCACCGAGAAACAGCACCTGTGCCTCCCAGGTGCTGGAATTAAAAGCACGACCACAGGTGACTAGGATGATCTCCATGCCTGGGGTGGCTGGCTCTCATCTGCGCATTCCTATTTTCTTCTCACAAACCTGAGCACCTGCTTCGTGCTGTCCAATCTGCCTTGAGCCCAGCATTCCAAAGGCACGTGACACGTGACACCCAATGACATGTGAGCAATACCAGGTGGAAAGCTGGTTTCCCACACCCCTACCACCAGCCCTGGGGTCAGACGGGAAAGTGTCTGCACCCTCCTCGTCCCCCTCCCAGCTCCAGGAGGCAGCTGACGGCGGGCTGCACGCGCCTCATCAGCTGATAAGGATGGAAATGCCCCACTGGACACCAGCGCAGGTCAAAGGGTATGCACATGCGGAGAATGTGCAAGGCTACAGCAGTGAGCAGCTCAGTTCTTTTAAAGACTGAGTCTTATGATGTTTGTATGAGTAACCCCATTAGGACAACAGATTCTTTTTTTAAATCCAGTTTTTCCTCATGTTCTATGTGAATTATCTATTCTTTAGTAGATAGATAACAACCCTTCTAGTTATATCTCATTCCCTTAAACTGTCTTACATTTCATAAGTTCCCTCTTGCATACTAAACGAGAGTTGCACGGAAGGGTTACTTCCACGCCTGTCTCTGGGTCTTCGCCCACAGGTTCAACAGGTCCTGCTCTTTTGAATTCCCTTACACACGGCCACACCATAGAGGATACGGCTCCCAAACTGCTCTCTTCACAACTGAAGGATTACTATAAATACATATCAAGCATATTCTTATGAATATAATCTTACAAACAATAAAACAGAGTGAAATAATAGAATTCTAGGTTAAGAGTGGCATCAGGAGAGAGTGAACAGGACTTGAGGAACACCATGGGAAACTACATCTTTCATACTCTTCAAACACCTCTGCAGGGTTCTCACAACCGGAACGCCCGCCTTGATGTGAGAGAGCTGTAAGACAAAATGTTCCTCTTTATTAAGAGCTTAGATTTGCCTTCACTAACAAATGTTAAGGGAGAACTATTCAGAGCATCTTCAGTCCTGTGCCTTGTTCACAGGACACTAAAGGGTCCCCCACATCTGTCCCAGCACCCTGAGACCCAGGCAGCATCCCGGCAAAGCAAGGCTAAGTTCTACTGTCAACTGAGTGCTTTCAAACCAGCCACTAACTGTGCTCTGAGAGGCCACAGCAAAGGCAGACACCATGATTACCTCGCGAAGAGGTAACCTCCCCAGGAAGTGGAAGGCTTTCTCTCGTGCCGTCTCCCACGCTGCATCATCCTGATTCTTCTCTCTCTCTTAAACTGTGTGCGCATGTGTGGGGATGCTGTGGGATATGAGGACAACCTTGTGTGTCATGTCAGTCAGACTATCCACCGTCCCTATACAGGGCTCTCGTGTGTCATGTCAGTCAGACTATCCACCGTCCCTATACAGGGCTCTCGTGTGTCATGTCAGTCAGACTATCCACCGTCCCTATACAGGGCTCTCGTGTGTCATGTCAGTCAGACTATCCACCGTCCTTATACAGGGCTCTCGTGTGTCATGTCAGTCAGCCTGTCCACCGTCCCTATACAGGGCTCTCGTGTGTCATGTCAGTCAGCCTGTCCACCGTCCCTATACAGGGCTCTCGTGTGTCATGTCAGTCAGACTATCCACTGTCCCTATACAGGGCTCTCGTGTGTCATGTCAGTCAGACTATCCACCGTCCTTATACAGGGCTCTCGTGTGTCATGTCAGTCAGACTATCCACCGTCCTTATACAGGGCTCTCGTGTGTCATGTCAGTCAGCCTGTCCACCGTCCCTATACAGGGCTCTCGTGTGTCATGTCAGTCAGACTATCCACCGTCCTTATACAGGGCTCTCGTGTGTCATGTCAGTCAGCCTGTCCACCGTCCCTATACAGGGCTCTCGTGTGTCATGTCAGTCAGCCTGTCCACCGTCCTTATACAGGGCTCTCGTGTGTCATGTCAGTCAGCCTGTCCACCGTCCCTATACAGGGCTCTCGTGTGTCATGTCAGTCAGCCTGTCCACCGTCCCTATACAGGGCTCTCGTGTGTCATGTCAGTCAGCCTGTCCACCGTCCCTATACAGGGCTCTCGTGTGTCATGTCAGTCAGCCTGTCCACCGTCCCTATACAGGGCTCTCGTGTGTCATGTCAGTCAGACTGTCCACCGTCCTTATACAGGGCTCTCGTGTGTCATGTCAGTCAGACTGTCCACTGTCCCTATACAGGGCTCTCGTGTGTCATGTCAGTCAGCCTGTCCACCGTCCCTATACAGGGCTCTCGTGTGTCATGTCAGTCAGCCTGTCCACCGTCCCTATACAGGGCTCTCGTGTGTCATGTCAGTCAGACTATCCACCGTCCCTATACAGGGCTCTCGTGTGTCATGTCAGTCAGCCTGTCCACTGTCCCTATACAGGGCTCTCGTGTGTCATGTCAGTCAGCCTGTCCACCGTCCCTATACAGGGCTCTCGTGTGTCATGTCAGTCAGCCTGTCCACCGTCCCTATACAGGGCTCCTCGTTGGCTTTGCACTCTTGGCCGGCTGCTGGGACTACAGGTTCCCCATGGCGGCCACTTTCTTCCACAGGGCCCTGGGGATCACACCTGCTCCCTTGAGTTTGTCTGCAGGGCAATCTTGCTGTCTGGCTGACATGCGCACCTTCCTGGCAGCTCGCTCTGCCCAGAATGGAAGCAACAACAGACTGTCTCCTCTAACACTCACTCCGCCTTCTAGCTGCCCACAGTCCGCTTTTATCTCACCTTTGGCAAAGCCCCGTCCTTCCGTATCACCAACCTGCCTGACTCCTCTTCCTACTGTCTCTGACTCACAGGCCCTGGACGTAACAGAAGAGACCTGAGACACTGCCCAGCCCACCATCCATCTTCCTATACAAAGCAACACTCTGCAGCCCGGCTGGAAGCACGTCCCCATGCAGAGCCCACAGCCAGGTGAAATACAGTCGGAGAGGATGTACACCTCTCTATACCATCAGCCCCCTCACAGCCTTGCTGCAGCAACTCTGAGATCACTGATGTTTATCACACTATTTTGTATGAATGACTCTCCTCTCTCCATAAACCTGCCTTTTTTAATTTGAGAAGCTAAGAACAAATGTAGCTTATCTCTTAAAAGTTTCACCAATCCCTCCTGACTATGATGACTATGACGATGTAACTACCCTCTCGGCAGGACGCATTTTTAAAAACCACGGAAGGCTCAGCTATTGACTCACTGCGACCCGTGACAGTCTCTCTGCACCTGGCCGGCCACTCTCCCTCCGGTCTGGGCACCCTCTTCCCCTGGGAGGGCCACTGTGCACAGAGCCGCTCTGACCTTCATCGCACAGCCCCCTGTACGTCCTTCACCCAGCACGGCATCTCTTCCTCCCTCCCCCATGCCGCCACACCACCTCAGTTAACCTCATTTTGGAGGTGTGTGTGCCTCTGCTCCTAATCCACAGCTACACACAGAGGCTGGGCACACGTGAGCCCAGTGACCTGGAGACTAGGGCCCTACATCTCTGAACGCAGATGCTGTCACAATCACGTCTCTCGGTTTGTAAAAATTGTTCCTCCACTCCCCAGCAGAAAGAAGCAAGTTTTCCTCAGGTCAAAGGGACAGCTTTGGTCTCCTCCGTCCACCAGGCCCACCAAGCACACTCCCCACAGAGGAGTGACCTTCTGAACCCACTGGGAGAGCGAGGTATCGACACCTAGGCTCTGACCCATGCCATAGACCAGAGTGTTCATAGGCAGAGTTCAGCCCGGAAGCCACACAAAGCCACTTACAAGTGTCGGACTGCCCAGATCCCCCTCCTTCTGCCAAGAACGCACTGGAGTACCACTTCAGATCTATTAACGCACAATGAGAACTTTTCCTTCTGAATGCTCTACCATGCCAAGCCAATCAAACACCTCAACCACCGCCCATGCGGAGCCACAACTCCACACACACTTAGAAGACAGGGAGACACGCTTCCAAACTACTTTTACCTAATAAAAACCCACAGCTCATTAATTGCATTCATCAATATAAAACTCCAGTGAGAAAGCCATGCGGGCTCACTTCAGACACGTACAGCACACCTCTCCAACATCCAAAACCGTGTATCTTTGAAAGGCACATAGCCACAAGGTCCACTGTATGAAAAGTATTTTGTTTTAGCAACAACAAAGACAAAGACAAAAGAAATGCACTTTGTTTTTAAATATCTACAGAAGGGAAAAAAAGAAAATAATTCAACAATTATTTCAAAGCCCAGACACAGGGGCACACACCCGTGATCCCAGTACTCAGGGTACAGCAGCAAGCTTGTGAGTTCTAGGCCAGCCAGCCTGTACTGCATGGTGAGAGTCGGTCTCATAGAAATGAATAATAAACAAGCAAGAGAGGGAGGAGAAGCGAGGAGAGGAGGGGAGGGGAGGGAGGAGAGGAGAGGGAAGGAGAGGGAAGAAAGGGTCTTTTCTACGGGGACACTGCGCACACATCTGTGTGTCTGCATGACACTTCCGCCAGTGCCCACGCCGCAGGACCTGGAGAGTCATGCGCACGGACACATGCTGCCTCCTGGGTTATCTGTCCATGCTCCGAGTGCGTCCAATCTGCTGGCATTACCTCTGCCCAGGTCAGGGATGAATAGCAGTCCAATTCCCACGGGAATAAAGAACGTCGCCCGCTTTGCTTTCTTCCTGGGGCGCAGTTTCGATTCACAGAGCACATGGCTAATCTACATGTGTGAAGGTCAGGCACTTCAGTGTGAGGTTAAGAATGGAGGCTCACACAAGGGGCTGGCTTAAACATCTTGGCAGGATGCCCAACAAGTAAAATTGTTGAGAAGCAACAGTCAGCCTCTGAAGCAGCCAGGGAAAAATATTTTGGTCATGTGGTACAGCGCACGCTACCTAGTGTATTTCACATGAAGCTTTGAGAGTCCTAAAAATTATCACATATTAGAAACAAATGAAGCTTCGGGCATGGCCGAGTCTGTGCACTCTTCATCCGACACCCTTCTGTGTGGACTCGCTGCACACACAGTAAAAGTCACCACGGGGCCTTCCAGTCAGTCGCCCCAGCATCTTAGCGGCTGAGGACAAGCACTTTGCATCAGTTTTTCAATGAATCATAAAAAGCCTCACAAGAGCATGTAGACTAAAAAGTCCTCCTCCTCTAAGCTGGTCAAACACAGGCACCCTAATAATTCCTCCTCTGCTGCCTCCTTCCCTCCCTCCCTCCCTCCTTCCCTCCCCCTTCAGGAGTTACATGGCCATATGGGAAATCCCAGGGATCACAAGACACACAATTCCTACAGAAAGTCAACAACACTGGAGTCTGGGTGTGCTCACCGTCCAGGCACTCCGCACAGAGGAGGGACAGCCTGGCCTCACACTGTGCCCACAGGTGACAGAACAGAAGCCCGGGGGCTGTGGGCAACTCCCCTCCTGCACTAGGCGATCCCCTACCCCCACCCCTTCTGTCCTCTGGATCAGTCAAGAGAAGCTGGGATCTGGTCCTGAGAGGTCAGGGACCGTTTCCAAAGCCAGCAAACTCCTAGGCAGTATGACTATGATTTCAATCTGTCTAATTTGTGGCGAAATTAATTAGAAGCAAAAGATCCAATTTGGAAGTTGTCTACCAATATTCTTCCTCAATTCAACACTTAGATGGTTCTGTGGTCAGTAATCAATCCTCACGTCTAGTTAAAGGACATAAGGAACATGAGAATACCCAACAAACTATTCCAATTCATTAATTGCCAATAGTTACCTCCTCAGTAAGCATATCTTTTTACCTTGCCATCCTACACCGGTGTCAGCCTCAAAAATTATGGCCCGCGTGTTGCAACTGTTCAATAACTTAGTTTTCCTTTACTTGGCAAAGAAAGAAATGTCAGAAAAAAAAAGTCTGAGGTGATTTAGATTGGAAATAAGCTTCAAACATTAACCTATTTGTTCTAAAGGGAAAAAAACTGATAGACTGTTAAATTAACTACAAGAGAAAGAAACCAAACTCAGTTACGGTCTTTGTTGATGAGAAAACACTGTATGTTGTCACTCTATTAAAATGTCCCTCTCGTTGCCTGTGGTACCTAATCAAGTGCATACAAGAAGCCCCCCACATAGACTCATTCCCCATTCCTTGACTGGGGAGGCACAGAGACTGAAGTGACCAGCCTGGGGCCACGCAGACAATAAACATCCCATCTTCCAATGTCCGTTTGGCTTCTCTCTGCTTCTGTCTCCAAAGTCTCAGCTGACCACAGGAGCACAGGAGCGTTGGTGCCCCCTGCACCCCCCCACACACACTCTCTCTCTCAACCCGCCCTATGTGAAGCACAGATCTACCAGGCTACCAGAACGACTCCCACGAGACTCCTTTATGAGGAGCCCAGAGCGGATCCCAGAGTCAGGCTGTCTCTGGCCTCACCTTCCCCAGAGCAGCTTCCTGCTACCCTGAAACCCTGGTTCAGGCTGTCAGTGAGGTGAGGTAAATGACCAAGTGACCAGACCGAAGGGCACTGCTGAAAGTCACTGCTGTCTCTGAGGGGCCCTACTCTGTAACTTGGGTAGTCCTGGAACTCAATAGGTAGCTGACACCAGCCTTGAACACACAGCAATTCGCCTCCTAGGTGCTGGGGCATGCCCAGCTAGTAAGCCATTTCTTCAGAGAATGCATCATACAAATGATCCTCAAGACAAAATCCACCTGAGAATCCCTTTCTTGCCAACACCATCACACCCAAGAGCAACTCTCGAGTTCCTAGGAGTGAGCCCTGACTGACCAGGAAGCTCACAACTGGTGTGAAAGCAGCAGCAGGTATCAGGGCAGGGCCCTTGTGGACACACTACGGCCACCTTCCGAACACCTCCTAAGATGGGACACTCTAGCCCCCACTACTGTTTTGGGGTACCATACGATGTACTGGATTGCACTGAGCACCCCCCCACTCTCTGCTTTGTACCCTTGCCCCACCTGGAGCTCCCCAGTTAGCCTCCCCTCACTTGCTCGGCTGGTTTGCTCTGAAGGCTGTGGTCTTTTGCACAAAAACAGAGAAGTATTACAGCCATCCTCTTTAATTTCTACTCTGCAAGGCCCCAGGAGTTTCTGATCATGCACTAGGGAAAATTATGGACCCTGTGCAGTGCTTACTCTGTGTGTAAAGCGCCAAATAGCACTTAGCACTCACTCAAAAGAAAATTAAAGTTTGTCTATTCTGGCTTTCTGACCCTCGGCATTAAAACAAAAGGACCAGAGCTGGAGAAGCGGCTCAGCAAGCAAGAGTGCAAATTTAATGCACTTAGTCAAGAGGGCCCTGGGTTCAGATCCGGCACTCCCGGGCTGCTCACAGTGTAAACAGCGTAAGAAAGAGGATTAGCAGCACCAGGACCTGCACTCACGAGGGCCTCCCACGCCCCCAGACACGCCCATCAGGACACCCATGCACTCAAGGCGAGAGCTGGAGAGGCAAGGCCATGTGGACAGCTCCTTGGAGTCTGCAAAGCAGCAAAGAACTGTGGGGTGGGGCCGGACAGGGCTAACCGTGACCTAACTGATGGGGCGGGGCGGCCCTGTCCTCGATCACACCCTGAAGCAAGGCAGAGCAAGCCCTCAGGAAAGCAGGTGGGGCTTATCAGAAAGACACAACGAAGGCCTTCAGCAACATTCCCAAAAGATAGATAATCAAATTCCTTTAAGACAGAGAAAATGAGTACAAAAAACCCTGACAACAACAAGCCATGGCCGCCAGACTCCCAGGCTCGCTCTGTGCATCAGGAGAGGGTGTCTCATTCTGCCCATTCTCCCTTTAATCCTAGCCATCCCAGAACTAAAAACACACACACAACAAGTGTGCCAGTCCCCAGGAGCTGAAGCTACTTCCTCCGAAAACTACCTATTTGGCAAGATTTTCTACTTCCACTTCCAAGGTCACCCATAGCTCGCTAGGCAAAGTGAATTTATTATTTAAAATTACATATAAACTGCAAAAAGAAAATTTAAGACATTTCCATGGACTCTTAATTCAGTTGGTAAATGCTTCTTCAAAACTTAGATGTCAACTCCTAGCTCAACTTTGGGATTCCCAAGCATTTCTGAAGAGCGAATGAACTCCTGAGACACCCACAACCGAAAACCAGGAACCCACACTGAGAATTCCAGAGCTGCCTCCACCGATCACTGTGCCTGGCTTTCTGAGGTTTATTTCAGGACCTGGAGCAGTGGCTGCTGTACTGGTCGGCCAGCATGCATTATCTAAACACTTCCCAGAAATACCCAGCAAGCTAAGGCGCTTCCCCAATAGACCTGCTCCCTGCTTCCAAGAGTCAGTGTGATGCAGAAAGCTGAGAAAAAGAAAAAGGACCATTCTGTATAAAGATTCCACTTTCCCGTGTTGGTTCTCATCCTCTGTAACGGAACAACATTTTTGCACTGGCACAAAGCCAGTAAATGACTAAGAAGTATGGGGGACAGCACCGTCTGCTACATCACATCAACCTGTAATTCTTTGTATTGTCACACTCCACTCCTCCCAGGCCCCTCCCCCCCCCCCAAATCAGGCCACTACTCTGCAAAACCACACAGTTGCCATTCACACAGTGAAAACGAGCCAGTTGCAAGCCCAAGGAGCCAAACACACACAATTCAGGTACCAGGGCAGGCCCTGGCAGCATCAGCATCGCCACAAGGGAGCAGCAGGAGGCCCAGCCCCACTACTGCCTGTGTCTACACAGCACTGACTAAAACTCGGGTGCTCTATAAATAATTTGCTGCTAGTGGGGTGTCTGGGGCAAGCCGCATACCTCGCAGAACACATCAATGCTAACTGTTCACATCTAAAATGTTGCTGCTTCCCAACTCAGTATCTAGGCTGATTTCTTCTGTCCATAACTCAAGAGCTAACTACATTACAACATCAAAGGTGTTAAATATAATCCTAGCATGTGTGCATCACACCTCTCTATCACACACACACACACACACACACACACACCCCTACTTGTTCATACAAAAGAATCTAGCCACATGGTCAAAATAAATCATATACAAAAAGAGAAGTAAATAAATGTTTAAAAAGAGAGAGATTGAGAGAGGGGGAGGGGAGGGGAAGGAGGAGGGAGAGGGGGAGGAAATTAATCATGACAGCATATCATTCCCAATTTCTCCCAACTAAGTCCTCCCACCTTTCCACCTCAGACAGGTGCTTATGATGTCATGCCCAATAATGACTTGACCACACAGCTCCAGATAAATCAAATCCACGGACTCACCATTACAATCACAAGAAATCAACCGATTAACAAGATTCAAAAGAAAAATATGATGGGTGCCCCCAATGGAACCTAAGGGAGGCCTTACTCATAAACTATGACATGACATTAAAAAAAAAAAAAAAGCCTAATTGTAACGTGCAGTGAGAGGCAGCAAGGTCAAAGTCTGACACAAAGCAGGGAAAAAAACAACTCCTCTTTGCTGTTTTCAGAGGTGAGGAGAAGCCGGTCCGAAAGAGATATACCTAGTGTCACCCAACCACACCGACAAACCATTAAGTAGTCGGTCCTATTCCGTCCATGTCTCATGGACGTAAGAAGATACACATCCAAACAGTTCTCATTTTCTAGCAATCCATTCCAAAAAAAGAGAAAAGATGTGGTACTGTCATCCAGGATTTTCTAGATTTCATCAAACACGACTCCCTTCCAGAATGGCTGGATAAGAGAGAACTTTTGCCTGGCTCTCAAGTTCGTCGAGGCCGGAATGCTGAGAGCACCCTAGAGGCTGGTCAGCACAGGCTACCCCTCACCAGCTGACAGGTCATCGCAGAGTCTGCTGCCTTTAACAGTGGAGATGATTGTCTCCTGTGTAAGCTCAGCCTAGCCTGGAAGTAAACATTACTGTAAGAAACAATTTGGTCTCCCCATTAATTCACCTGTCAAACAGAAGCTCCTAACATACTTGGCACCCACCCTACAGAGCTGACTCTGGGAACAACCTGCTGGCTTCTACTTAAATTTAAGCCAACTTTAAGAAATAGTTCGATTAAAGTTGTTCCAAATGAGTAGAGTTCTTGCCCAGCCCACATTGAAGCCTTGGGTTCAATCCCAAGAACACACAAAATCCACTGTAATAGCAGCCCATACTGGTAATCCTAGCACACAGGGGAATGTGTCAGAAGTTCAAGGCCATCGTCTGCTACATAGCAAGTTCCTGGCCAGCCTGGGAACAGGCAACTGTCTTTAAATTAAAAAAAAAAAAAAAAAAAAAACAACAACAACAAAAAAATACCTTCAAAAGTAAAATACGTCTGGTGAAAACTTACTGATGACGTGCGTAACTACACTTCAGTAAATTCACTCAGTGCATTGACAGTAAATGTATATCAATAGCATATTTGTTCAAATATAAGCATAGGTAATCTGAATAGGTTCCTAAGGACACTCAGGTAGTAACTAAATGATTCCTAAATCTGTTTCTAGTCATTGAGCTTCTAAGAGAAAAAAAAAGCCACTGGAGTACATCAAGGTTTCAGACGTGTGTTAATTATTCAGTCACCCAATTAAACCAAAAAGGGTCATTTAGTCTTATGCAAATAGCCTCCAAACAGGGTCTAACTGCACCGTGGAATATTCTGCATCTGTGATACATAAACACCTTCTCGGTGTGTGCACTTCTGCACGGTGCTCCTCCCCCACACCGCAGGGAACAAGGGCTGAGCCTTGGGATTCCTCAGCCTCAAGCATGCATACACAGCTTCAAGCATGCATACACAGCTTCAAGCATGCATATGGCAATTGTGCATGCACAGCATTCGCACGTACAAAGCCATGAACGCACACACACCCAGCAAGCCTGTACGGACGACAAGCCTGCATGCCCAGCTGCAAGGGTGCACACGCAGCCGGCGTACAACATGCTTCCCCGTCCTCAGAGAATCGCAAAAGCCTCTTTTGGAAAAAGAGCGCTCCCCTGAGAAGGCACACTTAGCGCACAAGGCCCCGGCTCCGAAACCTGCCTCTGTGGGTACGGCCCCTTAAGGAAAAATACTTCTGCTCTAGTGCCGTAAAAATTTCATAACATCCATTTTGGAAATGTAAATATTACACAGATATTAATGGGATTCTTATTAATATTCATTTTCAGCTTTCCATAAATCTGTTGTTTTAAGTAACACACAGCAGTTTTATCAAACATAAATATCAAATTTACAAAATGAAAGCGGCATAAGTCACAACACAAGGCTCCGAACGTGGGGCTCTAAGACCTGGGCAGCGACAGCTGGACACAGTAATAGCAAAAGGCAAAAAAAAAAAAAAAAAAAAAAAAACAGTAATAAATAGGCCGCCTCCCTAAACCTGCCCGGACCCAAGTGCATCTGCAGTGCTCCCAGAACAACCTGGGATATTTCACAGACCCAGTATAATTTTAAGTCACTCCTCCTGGGAAAGGACAGGGTTAAAAATAATGGCAAGGATCCTGTTCTAGGTTTGCCGGTGGTGACAGTGACGTTGGTGTGCAGCCTAGGGAACCGATGCTCCTGTCCTATCAGAAGTCACCTTTGCACACAGGCCAACCCCAATTATAAAGGAATATATGCTCCATTAATGAGAGAAAACAGGACTGAAAACAACCCCATTGCACTGATTTTCTTTATAAGGTGACTGTGTGCAGGGAAAATCACTACGTCTTCCTGCAGCTAGTCCTGTATTTTTCAAATTAGCTCTCGGAGCAGAATTCATGGCGCGGGGAAGACAGTGCTCTCCTCGGCTTCAGAGAGGAGGTGGGATATTGGTTAAAGTGCCCTGGTTAACGTGTCCAAGCATGTGCTGGATTAGGACACACTTCTCACAGGATACGATGCTGACAAAAATACAGTGACCTAAAGCCTGGCCAAAATGCAACCTTAACTACAGACACACAAAACCAAAAGGAAAACAGAAGGAAGGTCGTTTCCGGTGTCAGAGTGGAGGGAAGAACACGTGCCCGCGATAAATCTGACTTGATATTAATGTGAGTTTAATTTTCTACTAGATGTCTTAAAACTGATTAATATTATAAAAAATATAGTCAAAATTAAGTAATAAAAAAAAATCAAGGTACCTAACATAACCGATTTTGAGCTACAAATATTTTCATCCCATACAACATAAAAACAAACAAAAAAAACTACATTTTTTTTATATTACAGGGTTTTGTTTTTATTTCTTAAATAACAGGACTTTTTGTATGAACCACTACTACTAAATTCACCTAACCAGATAACAGCTATATAGACCTAGGCAAATATATAAATTTAGGCCATCATGTCTTGATAGGATCTGAAATATCAAGCAACCTAAGGTTTTATGGAGGAGGGGATAGACCGACCTTATAAGACACTGTATCTTAGATTCATTTTAAGGCATAAGAGTCCTGGGGCTTCCTGCCTTGTAACCCTAAACTAGCTTACACTTTATTATATCTATAAATTAAAAATTACACAGAATTCAAGACAAATGTATATTTACTAAAAGTTCTGTATGCGAGCAGTCCTCAGGAACCTTTTGAGACTGGCTTTATCTAAATACTTACATAAAAAAAAATCATAAACTAGCTTGTTTCAATCTTTAAAAGACTTCTCTCAACAACAGGAAGGTTTGTTCCCAGTGACAAGAAGGAAAAAAAATAGCCATGTGACACAAACCATCTGCCTAAAATCAAAAATGAAACTAAATGTATTAAAAGCCAAAATAAGATTTATTTTTCCATTATTTAATACGACTTTGTAATTTATGACCTATAGCCTTATATAATTTAATATTGTGGACAAGTGACTACCTAACACTGTTATCATAACAAATACTAAATAATACTGTTCTTCCAAAAGCAAAACAAAAGGAAAATAATAAAAGTATAAAAAGGAACAATCTACACGTTACCGGTAAGGTAACTATAAGAGGAATCTGTGAATTGAGGTCATATGTCTGTCTTTTTTTTTTTTCTCTGAGATAAAAAAAAACCTATCCCCAAGGGCCTCCGAGGCTATAATGGATACACTCTCACTCCAAGAAAACAAAAAATACTTACAATGATTAGTACCATTAAGAAATAACACATTAAAGTAACAGGAACCTACATCTGCCTTCCTTTATAGCTTACAAAGATAAGAAGTTTTAATTATTACATGGACTACTCTTTCACATTTACTGTGTGGACAGAAAACAAAAATTGAAACCACAAGTTTCCCCATCAAGAACAGGGAATTTTTTTTTTCATTAAAGTAAAACTCTGTGAACCGTGCAGATTTGGAGGCAGCAGATTATCAAGTACCAAGTCCAACCAAGTCTCTCCTCAAATCCACACTATTTTTAAAACACACTTCCCTAAAGCAAATGAGCTGAACAAAAGAGCACCATTATTCCCTTCTAACAGATTAGAAAGCATCACAAAACTTCACAGCATTAAGACATGCGTAGAAGAAAAAATGATCTGGAAGAAACAGTACCCAGTACAACTTGCCTTAAATATTCTTGCTCTAAAGCAAAAGAAGTTCAAATAAAGCTCACATTACTTAGCCTAATGAAACAGGAGGGGGAAAAAAAACAATATTTGGGGGCATGTCTATATGCTAAAAAATCAAAAGATGGTATGTTTTTTAGCATTCCAAAGAAATATTCACTGCCTTTTTGGGTCAATTGTCCTCTACAAATATTAATTTTGTTTCACAGATTTTAGAATACACCAATTCTAAGTAACACTCTTGTCCACATGACCATCTGAAAATGATTGCAAAATGAGAACACAAATCACTAAAAATGTTTAGCTTGATTCTGGCTTTAAGCTAATTAAGAATCACCAACTATATAGCTTTCTTCTGATTTTTTAGATAATTAAATATCAGCAAGAAATGTTATACAGTATTTCAGAATACTGAAATCTTAATGCATTAAACTGTAAACTGGTAGAATTAAAACATATTCAAATAGATCTGTCAAAAGTAGACTTTTATAAAAAGCTTTATGAAGTCCAAACTAGTCTAATCTTTGCATTAATTATTTCTTAATGCTCCTATCTTCGGTCCACAATTAAAGCCCAAGATAATGTAACCTTCATAGTGTAAGATTGCAGACCAGAGTTTTATAAATGCCCAGTAGTGGACAACAGCGTGTTTCCCTGGATTCAATCCTCTTATTGCTAACTATGATTCATAACAATTTAAGCTCTAAATAGTATTCAATCTTCCATCTGCTTGGAATCGAGTTCAGTTATTATTTGTGTCAGGAATTTTTGTGACTGTACTGCTCCGCACTTCTATTTACATCAGCAGTGCTAAATGCCCAATGGTGAGAGGGGAGCCAATCAGATGGCAGATTAGATGTCAACTCGGAGGCAGCTGTCTGGAGACTATTACAGCCAGTTTACCTCCACAATTCAAATTCCAAACCTTGCAAAGGAAAGATCAAGTCAGTCTTTAGGCTCAGCCTACTAGCAAGAAACAGCCAGAACGCAAGGCACTTCCTAACAACGTTGTAGGGCTTGGGAGACAGCAAAATCAAGAAAATCCACACAAATACGATCCAGAACGATCCATTTTCACTGGCCTACTACCTTAATAGCTTTGCTGAATAAAATTAAAAAATTAAAAAAAAAACAAAACAGAAAAAGTCTAGCCCATGATGTTATAAGTTCCATCGATCCAGAATCTATTCCTTCAACATCGCCTCCCGGTTGAAGGTGACTCCTTCCAAGGAGCCCTTAGCCCCAAAAGGGATCTCTCCCAGCTATTCTTAGGAACGAATCGATGTTATTTTACAATATTTCACCTCTGCCTCGTTGTAAATCTGGGTCTTATTCCTGCTGGTAAACACCCAAACTCCACCAGCCACGGCTGTCACAAAGCTAACCTCGTTTTTTTTTTTTTTTTTGTTTTTTGTTTTTCCCCCCCCTGCCTCTGCCTCACAAGGGCAATGAGAAACCGACCGGGGCCCGGAGAGAGAAAGTTCCTCTCTCCGCGCGCCCACTCAGGGCACACCGTGGGCGCCGGCGGAGCCAGGCCCGGCCCGGGAGCCCGCTGCCCGAGAGCCCTCCCTGGGCGGGCGCGGCCCGGGGCACGGAGATCCCGTCCCGGGCCTGGCGCTGGCACGCAGCGCGCAGCCGAGGGCTCGGGGCAGCCCGGCTCCCCAGCCCCGCCAGCTCCGGCCCCGGCCCTGGCCCTGGCCCTGGCCCCGGGCCGGCGGCGCCGCGCCCCCGCCACCCCCGCCAACCGCCGGGAAAAGTACCCGGCGAAGAAAGAAAGTCGGGCTCGCGGCGCGAGGCCCGGGCGGAAGCAGGCCCGGCCGGGCGCGGGGGTTACCTGGGATCTGCCCATGGTCGGTCCGGGGGTGCCGGGGCTCATCGCCGGGTGACTCCTTTGTTGCGCGGCCGCCCAGGCCGGGCTGGCAGCAGCGTACTGGGCGCCTAGGTCCTTGCCCAAGCCCATGCCCGCGGCCGCCTGCTGGCCACCCGCCGCCGCCCCCGCCGCCGCCTGGGACTGGGGCTGCGACGGCGGCGGCGGCGCGCTGGAGCTGCTGTAGTCCGGGTAGCTACCGCCGTAGCTCCGCATCATGGGGCTGGGCGAGGTGAGCAGCTGGTTGAGGGTCGGTGTGGCCCCCGACGGGTGCTGGTTCTGGCCGGCGAAGCGCTGGAAGCCCCCCGCCGCCGCCGCCGCGCCGGCGGCCGCCTTGCTGAGGCTCGCGGCCCCGCCGCCCCCGGGGCCCATCATCATGCCGCCGCCCTGCTGCCGCGGGGAGCTCAGCACCCCGTACCCCGAGGACGAGCCCCCATAGCCGCCGCCACCGCCTCCTCCTCCTGCTGCTGCTGCTGCTGCCGCCGCCGCCGCGGCCGCCGCCGCCACAGCTCCGGCTCCTGCTGCCGCTGCCGCTGCTCCTCCTGCTCCTCCTGCTCCTCCTCCTCCTCCACCTCCTCCGCTGCCTCCTCCTCCTCCTCCGCCGCCGCCGCCGCCGCCGCCCGCGCCGGGCCGGCTGTAGCCCGGATAATGGTTGTACTGGCTGTTGGGGTACCCTTCGTGGGAGTTCTGCAGGGGGTCCATGCTGCTGGGGGCCCCGGCGGCGGCAGAGGCGGAGTGCATCATCCCCATCCCGGGGCTTTGTTGTCCGCCATGTTGATCAAAGCAAGGCCCAGCGCGGCCGCCGGGGCCGCCGCTAGCAGGGGCAGCGCTGCCATAGTAATTATTAAACTCCGAGACGGCCGCCGGGCCGCCGCCGCCGCCCCCGGGCACGGCGACCGGCGCGGGCTGCTGCTGCGCGCCCAGGCCCGGGTGCTCATAGCGGCTGCCCGCCGGCTCCCCCATCTTGGGCGGCGCGTCGTCCTCGTCGCCCGGCTTGCTCAGCAGAGGCTGGCCCTGCGGGTCAGCCTGACTGCCCGCGGCACTGTCCTTGGCGCCTCCATGTTGCGGCTGCTCCATGTCCGGGCCGGGCTGAGGCGCGCCGCCGCCCGCACCGCCCAGGCTGTTGTTGGCAGTGGGATGATGCTGCTGTGGCGGCGGCGGCGGCGGCGGCGGCGGCTGCTGCTGCTGCTGCTGTGGCTGCGGCGGCTGCGGCTGCTGGAACTGGTTTAGCTGCTGCTGTAGTGCGTGGTGGTGGTGGTGGAGGTGGTGGGCATGGTGGTGATGGTGGTGGTGGGCATGGTGGTGGTGGTGCTGCTGATGGGGCGGTGCAGCGGGGGCCTCGCCAACGGCTTTCAGTTTGTGGTTGGGGAGCAGCCCGGTCTCCATGGCCGAGCCGGGGCCCGCCGAGGAGGAAGAGGCCGCGACGGCGGCGGAGGAGGACAGCGCGGCGGCGCTGCCACCCTCCTTGAGAGCCGCCTCGGAGCCGCCGCTCTGCGCGCTGTTGGAGCTGGCGGCCGCCGCGGCGCTCGCGCTATGGGCCATGTTCAGGTCGTGACGGGGGTGCAGGGGGTGATGGTGCACATTATTCAGGCCGCCGTCGCCGCCCCCCAGTATGGGGCCCGGAGCCGCCACCGCGCCGCGCGCGCCCGTCTCCAGGTCCCGGGCCCCGGGCGCCGGCCGCGGCCCCGAGGGCGCCCGCCGCTCGCCGCTGCCCGCCCGCGCCCGCGCCGCCGCCGCCGCTGCTGACCGCGCGGCCATGATCGCCGCGGCGTGGCGCGGCCGGGTGGGGTGGGGGGAGACAATGTCCCCACTCGCAGCCGGCCGGCCCTCCTGCGCGCATCCACGCGGCCCGCGGGGAAGCGCGGCGCCCTCCCCCCACCCCCGCCCCGCAGCCCCGGGCCGCCCGCCGGGGGCGCGCCTTTGCGCTCGGGGGCTCGCGCCCGCTCCGGCCTGAACCGGCGGAAAGTTTTTTTAGTTCCGCCTGCAATGAAACTTTTCTCTCTCCCTCCCTCACTCTCGCTCTCTCTCTCTCTCTCTTTTTCCCCCCCTCTCTAACCCGGATATGGGGGGAAAATGCACGACTTGCCTGAGCCTAATCGGGCCCAGCGCGGCGTGAGGGAGCCGAGCGAGCCGGAGCAACTATTATCCGCTTCTCTCCGAGGGCTGCTGCGCACTCGCAAAACGCGGACTGGACTCGGCCCCCGGCGCCGCCGCCGAGCGCACGATCGCCCGCCCGCTCGCCCCGCTCGCCTCGCCCGGCCTGGCGCGGGGGACCCGGCCCGGGGGAGCAGGGGGGGGGGACCGGCTGCCGGCGCTCGGGCCCGAAGCTGCTCGGTCCCCTCGTGCCTCCGGTCTCCCTGCCAACCCGCGGCCCTGTGTTTGTTTGCACGTCTAAAGGGAGCGCTACGAAGGTGGAAAACGAGTCTGACGAGCAGACAAAAGAGGGAGAATGGGCTGGGAGGCAAAGTTGTCTACTGGGCCTCGGAGGTGGTGAGGAGCCCGGCGGAGAAGAGAGACATGCAGGCAGGCCGGGCAAAAGCACTCCGTCTCTCTCCGGAGTTATGTAATTTTTTCCAGCCTTGGCCTCTGCGCCTGAATTTCAGGCCATCGGCGTAATTCCCACAACTTCATCCAACTGAGAAATTAGGAAAGACTTAAGTGAAGGTTAAGCCGCAAAGACGGCTGCGCTGTGTACACAGCAGGCGCTCAATAATTGCTTATGATGATTCACCACTTCAGTCCCCAAGGTGATGTTTATATAACTCTTTCTAAAGGCACCGGAAGTAGGTATGGAAACTCCTAGCGTTCCCTATGGAGTTGTGTTTTTTTTTTCTTACAATGCGTTTGGTGCCCTCTCAAGTGTGTAGTGTTAGCTCCAGAAAACAGCGATGGCTAAGGTTTATCTTGGGTCTTAATAAATCTTCACGACGCCTTTCATCATATTTCAGAGGTTAATGTATGCAATTAACCCTCTTGATATGAGTTCATTTCTAAGTAATGGGAAACAAAATCAAATAGATGTATTTAATAAACATAAAATCAATAATAATGCAAACAGTC